>NC_092861.1:132409853-132463918 GCF_032062135.1 Pyxicephalus adspersus
TAAATATTGCAGTTCACAGCAACAGTATATATACCTCTATTGGCCATTTTATTGGGTACACCTGTTCAACTGCTTGTATATCTAATCAACTAAGCACATGGCAGCAACTCAATGGGTCGATTTATTAAAGTGCTCCAAGACTGGAGAAGATAGATTATCATGGGATAACCTGATCCAGCAAACCTGGAAAGCATTTGCTATTTAGCTGGCAAATGTTTTCAATCCTGGATGAGATCAATTCTAGGTTTGGATCACTCAAGTTCTGCCACAATAGTCTACCTTCTCCAGTTTTGAAAAACTGTAATAAATCAGACGCAATGCATTTAGGCCGGCAGACAAAGATGACCAAATGACCTGATGAAGTTTAAACCAAGGATCAGAATAGGGGAACTAGGCTGCTTTAAACATGGAATGGTTGCTGCTAACAGACAGAGTGGTTTGAGTATTTCAGAACCTGCCGATCTGCTAGAATTTTCCCCCACAACCATCTCTTGGGTTTACAAAGAATTGTCTGTAAAAGGGAAAGTTTCCAGTGGCAATTTTCCTTGTAAAAATGCCTTGTTGATGTGAGGTCAGAGGAGAATGGCCAAAGCGGCCCAATAGTGGGGCAACGGTAATTCAAATGACATTTTTAATTTTGGAGGTATTTTTAAAGGCACAATGGTTTAACCCTTAAAGCAGAAGGACCACATCAGCCAGAGATTACACCAGGTGCCATTCCTGTCATCTAAGGATCGGCTGCTGCATGGGCTTACCAAAATTGAACAAGAGAAAATTGGAAAAACACGTCCTGATCTAAAAAATTCTTAATTTCTGTTGCAACACTCAGATGGTAGGGTCAGAATTTGCTAACAGCAACATGAAAGCATCAATCCAACCTGCCTTGTTATTATACAGTTATTATGCTCCCGCCGTTATGTGACTTATCTCTGTGACTCGTTATGTGTCATCTCTGAGCCAGCATTTTGGTCCGACAGGTGGATGCTGACCCTGTATAGTGCGTACACAAAGATGAACTGGAGAGAAATGCTGTTCAAGGTATTGCCAGGTCCATTTTAGTAATTTCATAAATGATTCCAAGTGTGGCAAAACTTTGGTGAAGGACCTTTTCTGTACCAAGATGACTACACCTCTGTGCACAAAGACAGGTCTATAATGACTTGGCTTTATGAGTTTGGTTTAGGAGGAACTGGAATAACCTGCACAACGTTTTGATGTCAACCATATATTACAACTATGAGATGAATCAAAATGCTGATTTTGAGTCAGGTCATCTCAATATTTCAAAATTCAATATTGTTATCTAGGCTGATAATCACAAAATCATGTCAAATGCCTTTTGTGAATCATATGGATGATGATGAGTGGATGATGTTACAGTTGGAAAATTGGGGGAAAGAGGGTTTTGGGATCCTTACCAGGTTTATTAGATAGGCAAAAGGAGCATTCAGGGATTACAGCACTGCTGCTAACTGCAAAGCAGCAGCATAGAGGTTTCAGTTTACATTAACTTTAAAAACTCTGTCTGGATCTCTCTGATTACCTTCACCTAATATTAGTTTACTTGGTGCTCAAGTGGACTTAGCACAGTGGAATTCAGTGACTTTAATATTGAATATGAACTAAAGATTACTTAGCAGTACTTTGGAAATGTCCCTGTCATACATAAACTATTACAGAGACAAAGGCAAAGGTACAAAGAGGCTCCTTGGCGATGTTTCAGAAAAATCAAATGTCATCACAAAACTTGTATTGTTTTCCAAAACGTAGACTATTTTAGTACATCTTTCTTGTACAGATTACACATATCCTCCTTGACAACAAAACAATAAACACCTATATTTAAACATTAATATTCATAAATTTACCGGAATAATTAAGTGCCAAGTAAACTGACTCCACACATTTTCTTTGGTAAAACAAGATCGCAGATTCAATGGATGATTTTGGCTATAGAACTGGACTTCATGGAGCCAACCATAAACACTACTCCAAATGACTAAACCTTGTGCAATATACTATGGAGCAAAACTCCAAAGAATCTTTAACAATAGGCTCAGCTGAGTCACTTTCCAAAACTTCTGTACGCCCGGCAGCAAGAAGTCAGTTTTCTGGAACTTTTATAGCCTTTGTTGGGAGCTCAGTGAATTGGAATTGATCAAGTCTGGTTTTGTAGAAGCTCAAAAGTAAAGGTCATACACAGACAAGATGTAGAAGATATTCTGCTATTTTTCACACAATATTTATTAAATCTTCAAATGCAATGGCATTTCACCATTCTTTAAACATAGAAATAGAATTTACAAAGTCAGATTATAGTCTCTTTTTTGTGTTTTGGAGATTTGCATAAAATGAAGGGGTTGTCTCTTTGCTGTTTTTGAACGGTTCTTGAGATACTTTTTTCAGTTTGGTTTTAAAATCAAAAACAATTCAGAGAAAGCAAAGTAGAACATTTTGCATTTATCTAAACAAAAAGATTGCTGATCTCAATGCGCATGCGTGGGATCAGCAGTTTTTTTTTCTCCCATTAAAGAAAGGGCTCCTTCCTTTTGATCTTGGGCATGCACAGAAGGTGCAGCAAGGAGCTTCCCGGGATGCATGGCGTAGGTATCTCAGGAGGCTTTGCGCTATCATACAGTCTTGATCACTATGCAGAAAGGGGATGTGTTGCACTCTTTATTTTTTTTTTAAAAGTATTGTCTATTTTTTTATGTAAAGTAAAAATTTTGAGTACAGGTCTGCTTTAACCACTCCATCAGCCAAATCCTTATAAACAGAAACCTAAATCCTCACCTTATTTTTACCTGCTAAGGACAGAAATGCAATATTTGCCCCTTGTTTCAGTTAAAATGCTTATAAAAAAAACTTGCTAAATTCCTTAGTTAGTAGCTTAACACCCTTGTGAGAGGGATGCAGATCTTTTATTTTGTACACCTCAATATGACAGCACTTGCTAACGTACTGACAAATATTACCAAAACTTGTAGCTTTACACCAATCGTTTTAACGACATATTGAACTATTCAATTTATTCCTGGTATTCCAAACTCTGAAAAACCTTTTCTGCAGAATGCACATTATGCTAGGACAGATCATAAGTATATGAAAAGAAAAAATTTAACAATCATCAGTTCAACTAATCATAAACATTCAACAAATGAGGCCAGTCTGCAGCAAGCAAATATTCATTGCAGGTTGCAGATCCTCCTTCCTAGGTAAACCAAATTAATTAACAAAGTATAACAAATTATAAGTAATGGTGTCTTCTAGGTCCCTAACCACTCAAGGTACAAGTATGTGCAATTTGTAGACAATTTCTGTTCCATCCTGGAGTGCAGTATCTGTTTTCTTATTTTCTATTGCCTAATTAGTGAAATATTATTACACACACATATCCTAAAAAAGTCATGTGATATAAAATAACTATAGGTCAATTATTTTCCATAATTTTGTACTCATTTTGCACATCTAAGGTAAATCCAATCTAATGCTCCCACTGCCCACCAGACATAAAGTTCAAAGCAGAAAACAGAGATATCCTGATAGTATAAAATCATGTAAGATGCCTTATGCCTTAAGCTTTTTTGTCTGCAGTAATCCTTTAAAATAGTGACTTAAAATTCTTATATATTGCATGACATTTTGGGCCTGATTTATAAAATCTCCCTAAGACTAGAGAGGATTGACTATCTTAAAAGAAACTGTGTGATCCAGTAAAACTGGAATGAATCTGGTCCACTAAGAAAACGTTTGATTTTTAGGAAATCAATTGCAGGTTTGCTGGATCACCTAGGTTTTCCCAAAATAGTTTCTCTTCTCTAGTGAGTTTTATTAATTTAGGCCCTTTCTGTACACTTGTGTGCATTATTATTTCACTGATTCATGGTTTGTATTTCCATTTATAATTTGTGTAAGTTTTGCTTGGCCCAATACTGTCACATGGGGGTAGGGTTAGAATTATCAACCCTATGTAAGCACTGAATAGAGTGACCTGGAACTTACACAGAGCTTCCATTCTTCCCAAGCCACAACCTGGACTGGCGTTAGCATTGCCCACGATCAACTTAACAGAGTGCTTAGTCCTGTCTACTATATTCTTGGGTCATTGGAAGAAATGAAAATACCTTGAAGGAGAAGCATGTGAGTAACCTTTCTTCTTCTCAAGTAAAAAAAATGTTGCCTTTTAATTGGACCAGAACTAACTGAGGGTAGGATAAGCTGTAACTGGGGTGACTTGGAGCTTACACAGAGCTCCCTTTCTTTGCAGTAACTGATACAAGCAACCGAAGTGTACAAACAAAAATGTTGTGTTGTCCTACGTGTACAAAGCACAGGGTTATGGTAAAGAGAGCTTTTTCCAAAATAGGCATGGAGAAGTCACTAATATTGGCTGTGGGCTCTCCGTAGTTGATCATTTCCCCATTATTGATTTGCTATGCTTGTTCTTGTGTCTATCTGTGACACATACACTTTGAGAAGGTGGGTGCTAGAAGTAGTAGGAGATCAATTTGGTTTGTCTAAAACTCACTTTGATTATATACTCAGCCACTTTGGAGAATAAAGGAAACTGCAAAACAGATTGAGAAATAAATTATTATCGCAAGAACAATCTTTTAAACATGAACAGCATCCACCTATATCAAAGATTAAATAATCATATTACATAAACCAATACACATATTATATAATTCTGAGCTCACCTATTCAAATCCTTACATTTATATTCCCCTTTAATAAATTTGGTGCATTATTAATTCACAGATTTAGTTGGTTACATAACTATGGAACATTTGTTCCCTGCTGAGCAATGCTGTGCTTTAATTTAGTGTTTTGGCACTTGTAGGTATGCAAAGTCTTTTCAAATATTTCCTGCTGATCTAAAACTATTTAGCAATTTCTTGTTTTTCTGAAGTTACTGAAAAGGAAAAAAATAATCACAATTTTTATTCAGCATTCTGAATGTTACATTCTGAGTAACATAACACGCAGGCACAAAATCACTGATTAAATGACAATTATGGGAAAAAGATGAAACAGAGAAACAGCACTATTACAACATAATGTGAGATATTTTAAGATATTGTCTGCAATGAAAACAAAGGATACTTTTAAATTGTTCATGGTAATTCTATCCAAAATTTATAAATGTTTAAATCTTTTTTTATCAATATATATATATATATATATATATATATATATATATATATCACATTTTGGTATACAACTCTATGATTATATATTTTAAACTTTTTTACCCCTATCATTTATTGTGTTCCCAAAATTATTTGTTTTCTTCACTACTTAGTAATATACTGGTCTCTACAAATACCCCTGAGGAAGCCCAATGGCCAAAACGTGTCAGAATCACCTCAAGAGACCTCCCTTACCCTATGCAAATTCTCCAGACCAAACTAGGAGTTAATTTGTTTAGTGAGATCATGAACTTTGCATCTGCAAACATATGAGATAACTGCTTTTGTACTACTAAATATATGTAAACATTAATTGCATTATCCCTTTTTTGCACTAGCTTGATTTACTTATTTATGCTATTTTTAGATTACTTTATATGATACTATCACGTTCTTATTGTTGAAAAAAATCTTTGATTTACTGGCCCTTTAGAAAAAAAAAAATCCGTCTGTCTTCTCTTTATACTTTTTTTCTCTTTACCAAGGGGGTGGCAACTGCAGGACTGTAGAGGGGAAATACCCCACCCTAAAAACTAATAATAGACCTTACAATTGAATTGACATTGAATACTATAAAGCAGAAATTAAATATCAGTCCAAAGAGAAGGTTTTCAATGCCCAGGAGCTTTTTACCAGCTATAAAGTACAAGTGAGCATAGCATACATGCACATTATGGCAGACCTACTTGCAAAGCAATCCTCTATATTTCTGCACTTCCATACGTCTTTTGGGTTCTGAGTTTTTCAACGGGTTGATTGAATAAGGCCCAGGTGATATTATCCCTGTGCATGCCACAGAATTATACTGAGACTATACACAGAGCTGTGCATGTGCAGCGCAACATACTCTAAAGCTGCATACACACGCGCAATTTATGTCGTTGGAAAGGATCTTTCACGATCCTTTCCAACGAAAAAAGGACTGCACGATGCATGAACGGTGCTGTACATACAGCACCGTTCATGCTCTATGGAGAGGGGAGGGGGAGAGCGATGGAGCGGCACCCTGCTGCGCGCTCTCCCCCTTCCCTTTCATTAGGATCGGTTGTCGTCCATCGTCCGTGGATCCGCCAGGACGGTCGTCGGACGATGGACGACGACCGACTGTACACACGGCAGATTTTCACCCGATATCTGGCCGATGCCGATTATCGGGCGATAAAAATCTGACGTACGCAGCTTTAGAGAAAAAAGGGCTAAAAGGCAGAAATAAACATTTATTACAGACTTGTACAGTCTCTTCTGTTATTAAAACAATGCTTGTCTGCACTAGCACTTTTTATTTTAATTACGGTAAGTTTTTTTTCTGCTTTAAAGCTGCTATACGTCTACAGCCTCGTGAATCATTTTTTTATTCTTTTACTGCTTCACAACTTCCAAACCAACAATTTCTTAAAATTAGGTTTTGGCAAAGCGGCCACTCCAGGAACTAAAGCTTTATCCCAAAGCTTCCTTCACAATGACCCGGTAAAAAAAACACCACCCCCACCCTAATTCCTCCTAAAACACTAACTCTCCCTGTAACCTAACATTATTTCTCCTATAACCTTACACAAACTGTACTGTAAACACAACAATAACTTTTATTTAAACTTCTTTTCCTCAAGCCTAATGCTATCCTTGTTCTGTAAGCTTACACTAACCTTGCTGTAGCGCTAACCCTCCTTGTAACTTATTTCTAAAACTAATCATCCTTGTAACCTCCTTTAAACATCCCTTAAATACTAGTCCACTTTGTAACCTTCACTTCAACCCCGTTCTTCAACCCTAACATCAACCCATTATGAACCATACAACTATCTCTGTAGCCTTAACATTCACTTTAACAGTAATGCTTAAGTTAACCAAATGAAATAAAAAAAAAATGTTCCCCCTTTGTTAACCCAACACAGACTTTCCATTACATAATATAAAACCATATTTGCATACTTACCTTGTCCTGCATGAAAAAATGCAAGCTACGGAACCATCAAGACAGATTGACAAATGGCTATATAACAGTGTTTCCCAACCAGGGTCCCATGGAATCCTAAGATTCCTCCGGAGGTTGCCAGGGGTTCCTTGAGAAATGAGGATTTTGGACCTCTAAGGTCAGTTTTACTAACACCAATTATCGTTTCGGCTATCTTTAAGATGACATTCTTTTCAATGGCCTCCAATATAAGAGGCATTCTTCCTTTTGCACACTAAGGTACTGTGATCTGTGGATACAGTAAATATAACAGTTCTTAGAGATTCTGGGTTCTCAGAGATTTGAAAGGTATTTCCTAGTTTCCCTTATGATAAAACAGTCGAGAAAGGCTGCTCCACTATTTCCATTTACCGATAGATAATATGGTATTATAAATACAATGGAGTCACACATATTGTTCTGCCCATTTTCTTACCATTCTAATCAAGATAATTTCCCTGCGAACTTGATTAAAGCACATTTTATTAAAAAATACAGAATGCAATAATGTAATAAATATTCTTCAGCATATCATGAATTTGATATAAATGCAGGTATAATTACACTAACAACTCAGTATAAAGAAAAGGAGAACGACAGCATGTACAAATTTATAGTAGCATTAAAACCAAACCAAAATACAATCTCCTTTCAGTGCATTTAAATATAAATATCATTATTTATTCTTACTAATATTTGATGATATGATTGGCAGCTATTGGTACCTACTGCACATATGACTGATATTTTACTGGCCTGGTTACAGAACAGAATATAACTTGGTTGCCTTGTAATGGTAATGAGATCAGAAAATTGTAAACCTTACACTCACATTTGCATTGTCTTGCTGTATATGAATAGCTAGTAAGAAATGAATGCAACATGCAGGGAACATAAAGGTTACCATGACATTAATAGACAGTGTTTGAAATCAGAGATATTTCTAGCAGCAAACATTTCCTGGAGCAAATCTTGGACAATCCAAATCATCTATAGATCATGGCCTGGATAAGGAATGGTTAGTGTTTCCTTTGAGGTTTAGGCTGCTGTGTTCTTGAGATCTGACTACCATCAATTCCAGATCACTTACACTTCTTATACAGGTTTCCTGCCAAGGGCCAAGGAGAGGAAATGTGCACAGTGCTGATTACTCAGGCAAAGGATAGGGCTTTGGGGTCATCTTCATTTTCCTCTTCTACATTCCTTCCAAATATCCTTTCACTGTAAACATGTCACTATTAACATTCTCTTATAGCGTGAAATTTAATTTAGAGTAATAAGTGAGGCGTGCACTGAGGTGTACTGGGGTCAAATGTGACGTTTCATGATTATTATTATTATTATCAATAAACAGTATTTATAGAGCGCCAACATATTACGTAGCACTATACAATAAAAAGGGGTTGCAAATAACAGACATATGACACAGGAGGAGGAGATGATCCTGCCTAAAGGAGCTTACATTTTGGGTTTTTTTGTCATTTGGCTTGTTATGAGTGTAATGCTAAATTTATATGCATGTGTGATAAAAAAAATGCAATGCAACTCTGGACATTTTCCCATTTTTGGTGTCTTTAAAGCACTGAAAAACCAAAAAATTACTGTTCTTGTAAAATCCACTAAGTTCCTTCTTTCCTGTAGTGAGCTGACAATGATACCTTGGCTGCACTGAAATCCAATGCAGTGATATCAGGTTTTCCTCCATTCTCCTCTGCTGGACTACAATATACAGGTAGTCCCCTGCTTACATACAAAATAGGGACTGTAGCTTTGTTCCTAAGTTGAATTTGTTTGTAAATCAGAACAAGTACATCATTTTAATAAATGTAATTAGAACAGATGTTTGTCTCAACATATTATTAGTCAGCGTGGTGTCCATTACTGTATAAAATCCTCACTGTGAGTTAATCACAAACAAAGCCAAAAAAAAAAAAAAAAACCTTATGGAGCCTAGACATTCATTTACTCTTGGAGCAAGCTGTGCTTTGATGGCATCGTATGCATTGAGTTTGTCCTGGTCATTAAAGAGTTACAAGATGTTACAGATCAGCTCAGCTCCTACCGTAGGATCACCCACAACCTCAGCTGTGTTTAGCAAAAGATTTCTTCTGCAAGTCATGCAAACCGCCTCCTCCCCCCTTTAAGCAGGGAAGCCCCGTTCGTATCTAGGAGTTGTCCACATGTCGGATGTCCTTAATTCGGGGACTACCTTTACCACCTTTTGTATTCCATATACTCATAATCTCTATTACACAAGAGGAAGGTATTTTGTAGTCCAGGGGTAGGAGGCAATAAAGGCAGAGCTATCAGCTCATTACAGAATGTTAGGTGTTCCAGTTCAGAAAAAGGACATTGTGGAATTGGAGAGGGTGCAGAGAAAGGCAACTAATCTAATAAAAGGAATGGAGGAGCTCAGCAATGAGGAGAGATTAGCTGAACTGAGTCTATTCTCCCTTGAGAAGAGACGTATAAGGGGGGATATGATCACCCTGTATAAATATATAAATGGTCCATATAGAGAACTCTCTTCCCCATTATTCACTTTGAGATCATTACAAAGGACAAGAGGGCACTCTTTGCGTCTGGAGGAAAAAACAGTTTAAGCTCCAGATAAGGAAAGGATTATTCACAGTAAGGTCTATGAAAATGTGGAATCGGCTCCCTCAGGAAGTACTTTCAGCAAGTTCTATAGACTGCTTTAGGAAAAAGCTGGATGCTTTTCTAGAAGCACAGAATATAACTGGGTATTATGGCTTTAAAGTAAAGATAAGAGAGATTGTTGATCTAGGGAACATCCGATTGCCTCATGCAATCAGGAAGGACTTTTTTCCCCTGTTGGAGCAAAACAGGGGGATATGGTTTTATATCTGGGATACGTTTATTTTCATATATATATATATATATATATATATATATATATAGTGCTAGGGGAACTAACTAACTTTCTTTGCATTTTCACCGATACTTAGAATGATATAATACTACAAATGGAAAAATAAGTTCAAGTGTAATAAACCATGCCAGTCTCCAGCCTCTGTTTAAACAGACTCTTATCTTCTAGCCATTCATTTCAACACATTAGATTATTTTACAAATTTTGCGATTATTTTACAGCTGTAAAATTCTTCTATGTCCAGGCATCCAAAAATCCTGAGACTGCTGCTCAATGATGCCATCTTAGATAAGATGCCATCAGAGACAGAGACAGCAGAGATTTGAGCTCTGGAGGGGCTATACAGGTCCAGTCCTTACAGCAGTATTTCTGAACCTTTTTAACACAGGGAACCATTATTGAACCAATCAATGTGGTTGTCATTAGAAAGAATGCTTCTTACATTGATTAACAGTTGGTAGGATTCCACTCTTACAGATAGCTAAAAAGATCATTCGTATCAGTTAAACTGAACTAAGAGTCACAAATTTCTTGCTCAAGGAATCCCTAGCAACATCTAGACGAACCTTGGTTGAGTAACACTGGGCTCCAGGCTACCTGCAGGAAACTACAGGAAGAGGTGGATACAAGACCAGTCACCCTGCACAAAATGAAGAGCAGCAAAGATCAGTCTGTATGGTTAGCACTTTGGGCTTTGCAGCACTAGGTCTCAAACCCGAACCTCAGCCAGGACACTATCTGCATGGAGTTTGCAGGCTCTCCCTGTGTTTGCATGGGTTTCCCCTCGGTACTCCGGTTACCTCCAAAAACATGCATTTAGGTAAATTGGCTTTACCTCAAAATTGACCTTGGACTGTATTAAAGACATATGACTATAGTAGGGACATTAGATTGTGAGCTCCTTTGAGGGACAGCTAATGACATGACTATGAACTTTGTAAAGAACAGTGTAACATGTTGGCACTATATAAATACTGTGTAATAATATTTAAAAAATAAAACTGATTATTGCACAGATATGATGAAATACAAAAAGCCCACCAAGTAAAATGACATATCCTTTGCCTATTTCAACAATATTTGCTTATCCTGGAGTCCAGCTTTTACTCAGTCTGTTTGTGTTATGAGTAGCAGCAGGAAGGGCATTATTGGTTTTCTGATGTCAGCTCTGATCATACACAATATATGCCAAAACGAGCAATGAGTAAGAGTCATAGTGGTGGGGTTTCAGTGTAGCTGTCATAGACTTCAATGTTACTACATGCTGGGTGTGGTTGGGGATTGGCGGAAAGGCAGGGTTACAAGTGCGATGGGGCTCCCAGGGGTTCATCCTGCACAATAACTGTCAGAATGACTTGTACAAAGTAACATGATCATAATCCGTTATGTGAAGTAGCCAGCATAAATTTTAATTGCCCATATGACACATCTTGGATTTAATACTAGAAATATTTTAGAACAGGACACATCTGAAAAACAGATCTGGTTTAAAGATATTTGAGAAAATAGAATGGAATGCCCAGTTTGCATAACATCTCTATAAATCATATTCTATTTTCATTGCTGCACCACTGATGTGTTTTATTCAGGTCCAGTCATTTTTGTAAAATTATATCCAAGTTCAAAGAGTTTAAATGAACATTAATTTTATTAAAGCTCTAACATGTAACCTGGTGCAGTATATTCTTTGCTTCTTATCATAACATGTATGCTCAATTATATCCAACTACAGGTAAAGATTTTACAGCCATTTAAGGGTGCAAACTTTTGTAGGGGCCACAGAAGCAACATGCATGCCCCCGGTTTGTAGAAGGTTAATAAATTCCCCTGCAACAGCTGCTTTTTTCTTTTAGGTCTGTTCAAGTTTTTAGGATTTTGACCATGATGGGGTGTCGGGGGAGGGCTGGCTAGCCAGTTTTTTGGTTGTATCAGCCACTGGGTCTCACCTTTATTTTTTTATTTTACAATTGCCTGTAAAGATAAAGAACTTTTATTACTTCTTGTGACATCATTACCAAGCTTGTAAAACTCTAGCAGACAGAGCTATTTGGAGGTTGACTCCTACTGACATCCCCAGAACTACATCTCCCAAATGTTCTTCCCGTGCATACAAGGGGTCTTTTTTTAAATGTTCTCACTCAAGATTCACACAGCTTTTACCATTTTTTTTTGGATCCAACTTTTCTGAAAAAAAAAATGTCTGAACCCTGGGTAAAAGCTGTGTAAAAACATTTTTATGTAAAACATTTACACTTTATAAATAGATGGTGTGTAGGAAGGTCCTTGAAAGTCCAGGCGGCATCATTGCTTTACAGGTAAAAAAACAAAAACCCAATGGATTCATGGATAAAGGGACAGAAAGGGTACAAGGGCTGAGTTCTGTAGTTCAGCATAGTGGGCCAACAACATTGAGATTTCTATGCTGCAAAGCCACTATAAGGGAGCACCAAATTGCTGCCAGATAATTAGGTACAGAGTATTATAAAAGGAAATGTGTATTGGAGAGATTTAGTGACTAATTTGCTCTGAAATACTCTTCTGTTTCTAAAAATATTGCTATATTTGTGAATATATCCTCTCTTATTAGAGTTTGAGACTCATACTTTTTTTCTATGCCACCCTAGAGCAGTGAATTATCATTAGAGAAAAGAAAGCAGTGAACTCTTGTATATTTTTCCTAGATCATATTTTGTTGTTCTTGATATATAACATTACATCAATGACATGAATTTGGTTGCTAAACCACACTATCAATTCTTCCGTCCGGGATACTGATACAGTATAATGAACCACTGATTACAAGTAAAGTACTGTTCTACACGCTCCACTGAAAGTTAAATAACATTTTGTATGTATACAAGGAAAATTCGATATTACAATAGTACAAAGAGCTTATCATACATTAATATAATGCCGCTACACAGTGAAATCTGTCTGCCAACACTAATCACACATAATCTGCTCTGTGTACCTAAAAAATGCTGGATGTCTGGATCTCATTAATGATTGCGTGATAAGGCCAATCGTAGGAATTGCAGTGCCACGTCAAATCCCTTTTATCTGCTATAGTTGTGTGGCCTCATTGAACGGAAGCCAATGGCTAATTATTAATAAATGAAAGAGGGCAAAGATGTATAATAACCATTGGAGAATTATTTATCCAGAGAATGGGGTCAAAAGTAACAGCACAGTGTGTGCGAGGGGTATAAATGGGGAGCTGGGTTTCCAATCTTGAATCTAAACTACTGGTATTATACTAAATTCCAATAGAAATACTTAATAACGAATAGTATATATGCTGCAGAATAAAGCAGAATTGCCATTATGTTATGTTATTTTGCAATTTAAATTCCATAATCTTTTGTGTTTTATTTATCTTAATTATATATATTTCTTATCTGCCATGTGTTTTAGTAGCAATGAAAGAGAGCATTGTTAGAATTTTAAACGACCTGGGGAATGCCTGGGCACAGAGAAGAGTAAGGATGCCCCATACTATGGCAGTGATGGCCAAAAGTTTTGTATTTCTAGTTGGTGTTCAATGATCAGCCACAGGTTGGGGTCCAGAGTGGAAGAACTGGCTGGCCTGGGCAGAAGTCTTCCAAATCCAGCTGTCCTCTCTGCTAAGCATCTTTTCTGCTCTGACCTAATCACCACCAGTGATTCTTTTGCCATTTTTTGCCATTTTTACGTCAAATGCACAATGCTGGGGAAGGGGATGAGTTACAGCACCAAATATCTAAAGAGATAATAGGACAGGAAGTAACTGTAGTTCCCCAATGAGTCTCCCGTTCAGCTTGCTGCAAGCTCCTTCTCTTCTCCAGAATTTCAAGAAAGTTTAAACCCATCAGACACTTAGCCCCAGTGGTCAATCCTGCTTGCAGAATATTGAACTAATTTTTACAGGTAGCCACCATCTGGACTGCACCAAGTGATGACTCCCACACCTTGACTCTCTGCCAAATTCCCTATAGTTATAGTTAGTGGTGATGATTTTAGGGGTGGTATAGGACACCCTAGAATCCCCTGCTACTGCCACTGGACATCACTAATACATAGGATTGTAAGCTCTTCAGGGCAGAATCCTCTCCTCCTGTGTCACTGTCTGTATTCGTCTGTCATTTCCAACCCCTATTTAATGTACAGCGCTGCATAATATGTTGGCGTTATATAAATCCTGTTTATTAATATTAAAAATAATAATAATAATAAGAAGAACTAAAGCATAGGAGAAGCTGTCCCAAGGCATATTTATTTCTGCAGGGATTTGAACTTGAACTAGAGAATTTAACAAAGCGAGTCGATTTCCTAGCACAACCTTCTCCCACCTTACACATTATGGCCCTCTCCTCTTCTGGGAGCATCTAATTACTTTCTAGACGAAAGTAAGACGAGAAAGAGAAAATTATGTAAAACTTTGATGGGGCTTTGTGTCCGTTACGCCTGGTAAAAAAACATTCAAAGTGGTGGCACCCAGCAGCAGTTCTGTGCTGTTGGATGTCTACAGAAGGGAGGCTGAAATATGTTACATGCACAATAATATAATAGAAAGTTTTTTTTGTGGAATACTCTAATGACAAGCACACATACATTTAATCTACATATGTATGGGGTATTTGTCTGCCAATGGGCCTGCATTTCTGTCCACCAAGCCCTGAGTTATCAAAACCTGTGCTAAACGGGACATGGAGGATTGTGAAGAAGCAGCAGCTCTCCCCTTCTTTTAGCATGTTTCTAGCACGCTTGATCATCTGCTTCTATGGAGGGTTTTGTTCCTTCCTCTGGATCACCTGTGCATATATGGCTCTATTGGGAATATGCAGGTTTCTAGTATGTATATTTTCCTAGTGGTAGAACTTAATGGACTTGTGACTTTTTTCTACCTTTGTAACGATGACCCTTCTTGTGTTACTCCGTCTACCAATCCAAGCTCTGCTGCTTATTATGGGCCCAGCGCTGCAACTGACCCTTAAACCATGCCAGCAACCAGCCCTGTTTCAAAATGATTAAAAGGCTTTTCTATGCACTCTGGACTTTGTCCTCAGCTCTTTATCTGGTCTAGGATACAGCATGTTCTCTTGTAATGGAGTGATAAAGGTGACACATTTTGTCCAAGTGACCTGGAATAAGTGATCTTTCCTGAATATACACTGAAATGGCTTATTCAGGAAAAGCTTAGCTAAAGTGTTGGAAGGGCGAGCAGGAAAATATGAAGAACAGTGATATCATGGAATTGGTTGGAAATTATTTATTCTGCATAAATTGCATTTGAATCCCTATTGTTACAGTGAAAACTTTACTCACATATACACTTAGCTATAGATGTAAGCTATTGTTTAGAAGAAATGTAATTTCTTTGCATTTACACTCATTACCATAAGTGGATACTGACATACAGTGTATTCAACAAAAAAAAATATCAGCTAAAGGTTTTAATGGAAAAGCACGCTTTCAACACAAAAGAGATGGCATAGCACCATGCATAGCAATCATTTTACCATTGGATGTATTTATTTAAAGTTCTTTAGTCAAAACTAAAACCCGATTCCAGTAAAATGTTTAATCTATTGCCCAGCACAATGAAGTATTGATGCAGCATTCACATTCTTCCCGGTGTTTTTATCCAGAGATATTTTGTAGTTGAGTAACTATCTACCTTTGGGTTGAAAGATTCAGTCATTGTACTGTGAGTCCAGGTCATCATGGTTTCATTCCTTCAGTTGTATCATGGTGACAACCCCGCGGACTCATCATCCCGATGCCATGGTGTAGTTCTGCAGAATATATCATTATGCCAGCACTGTTTTTTCATCATCATCATTGACACTGAAGAAGTGAAGAGAAATGGCGGATATAGACAAAAATGGGCCCCTATGCAGAACTGATTTGGGGACCCCCACTGAACTGACTTAGGCCCCCCATAGGTGCTCCTATTGGCTGAGGAGGGTTCAGGTCCCTCGTACAGCTTCACATTTTGCGCCTCACTATGTCCCCCATGGGGAAGAGGAATAGGATGCTGCACTGGTGCTGGAATGACGCTGGAGAGTTCTGCAAAAAATGCTGCCCAACCCAAGCTGCAGGTAAAAATTAAAATATAAAAAGACTTTCAGAGCGGGACAAAATTTCAGGATCTCTGTCTTATAAAATTCTCCTGCACACGCACATGATTCTACTGTACATGTCCATGCATACATATGCAAATGTCCATTACAACAAGCTGGTAGAGAAATTTAAACACTTCCATGAGCCTTGCAAGGAGATAATTCAATTTCAGTGAGTGTTTGTTCTTTTAAAATTGCCTTTGGTTTGCTTTGTATGATAAATCTGGAATAATTGATTTCACCTTCACACCTGTGGGTTTGATTATAAATGCTTTCAATCAAGATTCACACCACTTTTACACAAGAATCCTAAATATCTTCTAATTAATCCAATTAGAGAAAAACACTCCAGTATACCTGGCCTTTTTCTTTTAAAATACCATTAGAAAAAAATATTTTTATATTTATATTCGGGTCATTCCAGTAGATGGTGCTGTGTCCTCATGTAAAGTGTATAACAATTTTTTACTATTTGAAACATTATTACAGTTTTTTATGTACTTTACATGAGGAAACATTGCCAGCAAGCCACCCATCATAACCAATATAATAATATTAATATTAAAACATAATCTGTAAAAGGAGAAAAAAGATATACAGACTGAACCTAATGGATTCTAATAATGAACACATTTTGTGCACTAGGATAATTGACAATTCAAAGGAATTTCCTTTTCATCAGTAAAAATAAGTACATTGCTTGATATTTAGATGGGTTTATATTTGAGTATATGTGAAAACAGTGTGAACAGGCTCTTATAAATAGGCTTAATGATTAACCCCACTGTAAACTGAATATTTTATATACAAGAGTTTAATTCAATTATCCTAATTTTCACGAGGGAGTTACATCATCTCTCCCCGGAAATTCAAGATGGCCAAAGATTTGACAACTGGAAATGGACCAGAAGAAAAAGATGGAGACCCTTGGCAGAGAACAAATACCTAAGTGTAAATAAAAAAATGCAATCAGGCAGAGAAGTTTATTTTATTGCAGAAGGAAAGTCACCTGTCTCTTTTGCAAATAATGACCCATTTGGTTGCAATTTTTTATCTTTTTCATTTGATTACACTTTAATTATTACATAAGTACAGTCACGTTGCTTTATGTATCTAAATAAACGTAATAGCTTCAGTCCTTGCTTCAGCTGTTTTGACAGAGGCTCACAAGTTACGAGATTTTGGTTTCCAGGGAACTTACAGCTCTTGGAGAAACTATTCATTTAGTTGGGAAATGTATTGCCTTGTGCCTAACGAGAATGTTTCTATGGTTCCTATTAAAAATGCATGAAATTCTTCCAAGGATATAAAAGAGTTAATGTTCTATTTTTACTGTGTTGTAAGTCATTGTCTTCAGTAAAAGGTTTCCTGATACAATACAGAGCCAAACTGACATTTTAAACTCCCAATTTAGGCTGTTTTAAGGGTTTGACATTTGTAATTTTTATTTTCCAGCAGCAGTAAAATGTGTAGGAAGACAAAGCCCTCCTGCCATGGTGCCACCTGAGCAATCTATCACAGGCTTTTATTATGGTGTATGTTGTAGCTGTATGTGAAGCCCATTTACTTTTCTAGGTATGGTATATATATATATATATATATATATATATATATATATATATACATCCTGTACATACCTGTTCTATGCATTGATATTGATTAAATCGGTGCCCACACTTTATATATTGGAGGATTTATATATTATATAAACTAGCAGTAAAAACATCTAAATCTAAGGTCCCATTCACCTCTGTAGCAATAAGCATTTCAGAGTAATGAATCTTCAAGATGCATAGGAGAGGAACTGCAGCCTAATTTTGGTATACTGTCAGCCCTTGTAATGTAAAGAGTTTTTTTAAGCTGGTAGAAGCTGACTTCAGAGTCTTTTTTATGAACTTTGAGGATTAATTACTTTACATAAAAGCAGCTAGAGAGATTATGGATGGTTTGTTTTAAAGCTTTTAAGGTTATGCAAATATTTCATTGTCCATAGTCTGAGTCCAGGCGCTCTATAACTTCATGTTTGAGCTTTTCTGCCCTGAAATTATAATATGTGTTTCTGATTTTATGTACAATGAATATTAAAAGCTGTTGATTAGACATGACACAGCTGTAACATTGTATTCAATTTATCAATAAATTATAGCATGCAGTATTCATTGTGAATGCATACACATCAGCATTAGCACCACCAAGTGAATTTACTGTGATTGACACCAGCATTTAAAATACTGTGATACCTAAGTAATCTGTAGCTGTGACTTTTTTTTTTTGTTTTAATTTTACACCTTCCCAACAGTTTTTGTTACGATACTGTTTTTCAATTAACTCAAATAATTGATGGTCATAGACTTCAATGCAAATTCAATTAAACAAGAATATTCAATATTCAATACTCTTATGGATAATGGTAAGACAAAAGTCATTGTTTAACCTTTAGGAGAGGTTCACCTTTATACCCAACAGCAAAAGGTGTCTTATATATATGGTCCTTAAGATACATACACACGTCCAATGGTTCTTGCCCGATAATCGGCTCAGGGCCGATATTGAATGAGAATCTGGCATGTGTACAGCGCTCGTCGTCCATCGTCTGAAAGACCGTCCTGGTGGATCCACGGACGATGGACGACGAACGATCCTAATGCAAGGGAAAGGGGAGAGAGCGCAGTGGGGTGCCACTCCATCGCTCTCCCCCTCCCCTCTTTATAGAGCAGAATGGTGCTGTATGTATAGCACTTGTTCATGCATCGTGCAGTGCTTAGTCAATAGAAAGGATCGTGAAAGATGCTTTCCGAGTACTATAATTGCATGTGTGTATGCGGCCTAAGAATAGAAGGTAAAGCTCACACCGCCCCGACCATTGTTTATATTGTCCTTAAATTTAGACCCCTCTGTAATATGGAAACAACTGTTAGGAACATCAGTTGAAGCTGGACTTCAGACAGATATAAAAAGAAAAAAAAAAAGAATACAGTGTTGTGATCATTAAACATATTTAAATGTTGCAAGTTTGATTTTTTTTTCTTCCTCCTAGTTTTATTAAACCCAACTAATATATCAATATACACCTAGAATATTAACTATTTCCTCCAGGGAGGTATTCTGAACCCATGGGTATTATTAGATCCTTGTTTATGTTTTAACAGCAAAGTTTTACTGAATCCACGGGAATGACTTTTAATTCAACCTACCCATCCAACAGACATAGCTTGTTTGTTGCTTTGCTATGTGCCATTTGAAATAATGCCACAGCTAGTCTGGTACTACTAAGCAATGTCATTTCTCAGTGGGTGGATAATTTCCTTGGCTTTTCAATGGTGCACTGGGCTACCAGCTATGCTGAACAAAACTCCTAGGATTCCAAAGAACTGTTGCCTGGTTGCAGAAGTTGGAGAATTCTATTAAAATCTAAGTGGCCTTGCTCTATGAGTGTAAAGAATGTCTACATTACGCTTCACATTCATTTATTGCACTCTGACTTTAATTAGGTGGAAATATTTTTAAAATTGCAGTAATCCAAGGAGAATGTCTGTAGAAATATAATCTCATATAATATACCTCACAAGATCAAGTGTGAATAACACCAAGCAGAGGAGGCAATTCCATTCCTCATAAGCAGTAGGGTGCAGATCAGAGCACAATTGTCTGCTGTTAAAATGTTTCTGATTATGAGCAGTCTTTATCATCCAGCTTCAAAATTTGCAGACAAGCCATGCTGGGTTGTAGATTTGTGCTCATAGTTATGGAAACCCCAATCAAGCAAAACTTACTGGTTGGCACACTATGAAATATATATACAATCTATGTTCCTGGAGTAATGCAATGCTGCAAACGCACGCACACAAACGCACACTGTATATATTTTACTATTTAAACCAATCAAAATATTAACTGGGGTACCTACTTTTACTTTAAAAAAACAGGAAAACTGCATAAACTTGAGTATAAACCTGGGGCCCAAAATGTGGTTATCCCTGCTAACATTTAAAACAGTAATCAACACAAATGCAAAAATACAGTACATTTATTGTGTGTTATTTTTAGAACACTTATTTGAAAGTGGAGGAAATTAAAATCACAAATCTATTCCCACTCTCAACTCACAGGATAAAGTATTTTGAACTTTTAATTTGGGTATGATGGGTCATTTTCTGTGCATTATTGTTGGCCACCAGTAGATGGTAGTGTGTCCTCATGTAAAGTGTGTAACAAACTCTAATAATGTCCAATACAGCAAGAGTTTGGTAAACTTAATGGCACAGCACCATATAGTAATATGATCCAAGTATAAACCAATATTATTTTTCTAATTTTCAAAAAAATCATGGTTTATACTTAAGCACATATTACATAGGAATTCAGGCATACTCTAGTACAGAGCAACAAAATCAGAAGCAACACATATACATTTTAAATGTAAACCTGACATAAATTGGGGTAATTTTTACCAAATACTGGTTCAATAAGTGAAGTCTTCTATCAATTCTCTCTATGTTTTTAGATTTCCCCCTGTACTGTGTATGCTCAGTACATCCTTGGCAAATTTTATCCATCTTTAATCCATTAGAGAGAGGAGTTTAAGTTTAAGGGGGTTACAATGAGGAACTAAGAAGGGGGATTAAGACTAGTCACCAGGTAGGAATGGGGTTAAGGTTAGACATCAAGGTTTAAGATAATGTTTACCCTTACCCACCAAGGGGGGGGGGGGGGGGTAGTAGTAAGGTTAAAATACCAAGAAGCAGTGAATTGTGTAGACATAAATCTCTTAAGCTGTAAGCTCTTCTGGGCAGGGTCCTCTCCTACTTCCGTGTCACTGTCTGTATTTGTTTGTCATTTTCAACCCCTACTTATTGTACAGCTCTACATACCATGTTAGTGCTATATAAATACTGTTTATTATTATTATTATTATAATTATAATAATAAAAATAGTAACATAAAAAAGTTCAGGATACATCGTAGAGTGCAGTGGTCACCAACCTTTTTTGGACCCACAGACCACTAAATTGACCATGGCTGGATTGTGCATGTGCGGGGAGCCGGGTGTCACTCAAAGGGAAAGAAACTTCCCCCATAGTGACGTCTTGATGCCAGAACCCGCCCACTCTCCCATCGCAGGTCTGAGCCTTCCCTGACCCTGCGATCAGTACGGGGGACATTGTCTATGGCTCTGGCTGGTGCGCCCCCCCAAGCTGGAGCACACCAGCCTTAGCTGTGGAGCACCAAAATTGGTAACTGCTGGTATAGTGCACAATTCTGTACACGCTGTAATGATACGATTGTTTGAAGATAATTGACCAATAATGTATAGACACCAGGTTGTTTGAAAGATACAGAAAATTGATGTACAAAGAGGGAGACCAGCCCTAGAAAGTGAAAATGATCAATTATAATACATATTTATATATATTTCTTGTGTACTGGTGTGTTGCAAGTAACATTCGTTTGTCGAGCATGCGCACTACAAAGCATGATCAGTAAATGACTGTACACATAGTGACATCCCTTGTTCATTGGCGTTGTTGGCACTATTTTTGTCAACGATTATCAAATGATCGTTTGTTTACAATTACTTTTATCTGATGTGTGTCTATAACCTTATACCACTGTAGATTGGAAATCACAGTTGGTTTAACCTATTTAAATCCTCTTATGTGCTTTTATCTGATAAAGTTTCTTTTGTGATGTTTGTTTTGGTATATCTGGTAAATGCAAAAATTACTTGTTGCTCAGAAATGCAAAACTGTCCTGTATTTTCTGCATACATTCTGTATTATCTCATGAAGTCTAATAAGCCATCACATTTCTTTTTTTTTTTTAACATATATTCAGAATGGCTATTTGAGTATAGTGAGGAATAGGACGGTGGAAGGGTTTGAGTAGCTTAGTAAAATCTTACACCACTGCATCCAACAAAAAACTTCAGCCCACCGTAGGATTGCATTTCTTGTAGATCAGCAGGTCATATTCTATTCTTTCAGGCTCTTCAAAGAGATAAAACAGGGGGTTATATGCATATCTTTTTTGTTGCCCTGGCATACTTTTTAATTCTTTCTGTGTGCTGTGAAATAGAGGTATTTCTTGGATGAACATTGATTTCCTTGAAATGTTCTTCTGCTATGTTATTTATCAGACCAAACTCAAGTGAATAGGAGCTGAATTCAGTCAAGGGCCCCTTTGTATGAATAATTCCCTTTTTCTATGCATTTTACCAATCAGTTTACATACATTGTTCACCTCTGTAATTACTATTCCAGTTCACCATGACCCTGGTCATAGAATATTGACTGCAGTCCTCTTTCTTACCAGGGGTTCATCCATACGGGACTGAATAAAATAAATCATGATCCAAAAATTGCTGTTGATTGTTAAACATTATTTGCAGATGAAATAAAGAAAAAAAAAAAACAAGAATAGGCACTCTACAGAGGCACTTTGCTCCCTTAGAATTGATTAGTTTATTTGTAAAGGTACAATTCAATTTTTAAGAACATTCTAAAAACTGAGTTTAGCTGTTCCTTGTATTATAGAAGGGATGCTGGGTTATTGTGTGATACAATGGTGTAAAGTAGGCCCAGGGAAAAAAGGCATTGCAAAGTAATTGGGACAATGGTAAATGGCAAAGCCTGGGAACATTGAAATGCAAAAGTGCATATGGCTTCCAAGAAGAGTACATGGCTCTGAAATCATGACCATTTTAAGTTATGGACAACTGCAGAATGTCTGTTTTGATGTGCTCTACGAAGACATCCTACACGATGGATGCATTTTAACGATGGGCGTAGCTAGAACACTATGATATGGTCCCTATTATTGATAACCCCCCTCTTGGCACATATAGTCAGGGTAAAGCTCATGAATAGAACACTTTAATATGACTCCTAATAATGGTAGATCCCTCCTCACACTGTTAATCAGAGACAGCACATAATGCTATCTCACTAGTTTTGTAGGAGCCATGACTTTTGAATCACCCCATGATCCAGGGGCAGGGCTATTTTAAATCTTTGCTGTGCACTACAGAGGAGCAGCTTTTTGGGGGGGTAACCTAAATAAACTAGACAGCAACTATATTGATCCTTCACTGGGAAGGAAAACTAATGATGGAGCCCTAAACTGAAAAAAACAAAGTTCACCAGGAGGCAGTGCTAATTGTCGAAAAAAAAAACCTGGATGTTGGTGGCTTTTTGTTTTAGCTCTACAGTGCATGGAGCATGGGCTATGTAGAATAGAGCTTGGCACCACTACATACCAAGGGAGCCACCAGGGATAATCATCAGTGGCTATCCAATGCATATGAAAGACTGCCATGGAGTCGGTGGCGAAGATGATGGCTTTCTAGGATTCAGCGATGACAGGATATGGGGCCCGTCATTGTTGTAGGGTGTCTTCACACAGGTAAGCCTGTGTCATAACAGCAAGTATGCAGAGATTTGTAGTATAGAGCTTGGCACCACTGCATACAGAGTGAGCCACCGGGAATAATCATCAGTAGATATTCAATGCATCTGGAAGCAAGTATGCAGATATTTACTGATTTTTGCAGAAGCTCCCCAGCCACCATTTAGTATAGTTCCACTTTGATATAGTTATGTAAGCAATATACAATATATATTATATATATTTTATTTATTATCTCCTAAAACCCAGGCCTCTTCAGCCATTGGGCCCCTCAACACCCTCCCGGGTCCAAATCAATTAAATAATGCTGAGGAATCATTTACATTTGCTGGACCACCCAGGTTCTTTCATGATAGTCTAAATTTTTCAATCATAAAGAGCTTAAATAAATCAGGCCCAATGTGTCACCCCAGCCACTTGTAGTCTATATCGGACACAAATGAACCAATATTGACACCCTAAAACAGAAAAGCACCTCCATTTAAATTAGAAAAATTGATTTACTCGAACATTTTTGTGATTTAATGTACTTCTACTTTAAGTATCAAATTAATTGTAGTTAGGAAGTAAAAATTCCAAAATGATGAAGTCTGTAAGCACTTACTTAAAGTGAAAATATTTTGTCATAGCTGCAATGATAAAGTGTCTGGCTTAGCAATAGGCATGTCAGGGATATCACAGCTGTAAATTTAATGCGTCTTTTGGTAGACAGTTTTTTTTCATTCAGTCAACCTAAGGATTTAGGGAAATGAGTCTGTCTTGTTCTATACAGAACTCTGAATCATTATTTGACAGCAAACTAAGATGGTGAAATCCTTCTAAAGAAAGTGGTAACATTTCACTGCTTCCCGAAAGAAATGTCACAGGGATTTTTTGATGGAATCCTGGAGATTATTGTGATTAAGTGTGATTCAATAGGCCAACAATAAAATGTTTTTAAAATATTTTCCCGTGTCACTTTCAGTTACATCACAAAATCATGAAAAGAAAGCAGATGACATACCTAAATATCTTCCCGGATACGTCTCACTATTTAGTCAGTGGTGTGTAGGCTCTTACAACTAAAGACCTTTCACAAAATATTTAGCCCTCTTGGCTGAAAAATAATTGTGCAAGAACTATGATCAACGTTGAGTATCTTGCTGCATTATTAGATCCTGCTGTTATAATATTCATGGGCAAGATTAGTATATGAAAATTAGCTTACGATTTGAGTGTCTTTTATTCATATTTTTTTTTACTATACTATTGTGTTACTGCAGCTTCTAAATATTTTGTGCTTCCAGCAGGCAGGAATTCTGGCCCCCTACTAAATAGAGAGGTCTCAGTTTTAGGCAGTTTAGCATGCCCTCAGCTCTTGGCGGTCCAATCACCAACCCTTCCAAGGGAGTGTGCTGTTAATTGGGGACAGTGACCAGGGGAAGTTTTGGATCTTTGGATGCTAATAGTAAAAGGACTTTTTAACCATTTTCAATACAATAGTAAAGACCATATCTATTAACTCCTTATGCAGTCTTACCATATTGTCTTTGGGAAGGGGGTTAGTGCTCAGAACTAGTTACCCTGCTCTGAACAGCTGTAACAAAACATGACAGGTGGATTAGTATGTGTATCAGCAAATTGAGAGACATCTCCATTCCTCTTCTCGATAAAGTTCTGTCCACTGCAATGTCACCTAGTCTTTATGTCCCTGTTCTTTCTCCCTGTGCAGAAATTCTGCAGCAATACAACAAAGATGTAGGACCTAGGATGTGATTGGCTGGGTCTTAGCCCTGGACTGCAGCACTGCCAAGCTGCCAATAACAAAATCAGTCTCATCTGGTGTTCTTCCCATTCAGGGATTCCGGCTCCAACTCTAGAGCCATCTCCTAACCTGCAAAGAAACAGAGCACTACTCTCAGCATCTTCTTAAACTACCTATGTGTCTAAATGGTAGAAAGTAAAATGATGATCTTTATGTTGCTACTTGTATGCTGACACTGACACCAGCAATTTTACTCCTATAATCTCATTGGTGTACCTCACTTTTGTTTAAAGCTTTGTAAAGGAAAGAGGGAAAGGTAGCTCACTCCAAGCTATAAACCATAAAGCAACGCTCGCTTTATTGACTGTGCCTAGTTATGTCCATACCCACAAATTTAGGAATCCCCTTCTTGAAAATCCTGTGTTTGCCCTTGACATCCATAAAAAAGTTTCAACTAGACTTTAATAAAGACCAACTACCAAGTTTCGGATAAAAAAGAAAAAGGTTAGGACATTGATTCTCAACCTTTTTAACATTTAGCTAGCTCAGACACAGCACTCTGTGTTCGTGCAACTTGTCTTCATTGGTTCTGAGCCCCTAGTTCTGTTGAGCTAGTTCCTGTATACATGTTGACTAATTCAGTGTTTCCTGCCAACTTTCTTGTGCTGTTCCAGTGTTCCTGTCTGTCTGTGGATATCCCTGTGTCACCTGTGCCTCCTGTTGCTTCCAGTGTCTCCTGTGTTCCCTGTGTCCGCAGTGGCCGCCTGTGTCACTGGTGTCTGTCTCCTGGATCCCTGGTAATTGACCCCTGGCATGTAACCTGACCTCCCTTGCTTGCTGCCTGCCTTGACCCCAGCCTTCCTCGACTATCCTCCTGCTTTGTGATTTGGAACCGTGTTTCATCCTGCCCACCCTGGTGTGCCCAAGGACAGCAACCTGGCAGTAACCAACAGCGTAACATTCTCACCACTAGAAGCTCTGGAGAAGACTTGGTTACTGCTTAGACTCTGCGCCTTCTCAGGGCTCACACCACTTCTGTGCAAGCCGTAGTGCCCCTTAGTGGCCCTGTCTCTCCAAACGTGACAGGTGTCAGTTAAACTGACCCAGGAGGTCCAAATTGCTCATTGCTCAAGGAACCCCTTGCACCTTTGGAGGAACCCTGGCTAAGAAACACTGGGTTAGAACCTCAAACAGGTGTGAGATATTATAATTTTTGAAAAATTAAATATTGGCTAAACCCAAAACCTACTGCATAGAAATAATAAATTAGATATGATTTATTTGCTAACCTCATCAATATCATATATATAACTAAGAGACTACAAACAATGTCTAGTCAATAATGGCAGCAATATTATCAACTTGAACACTTAAAAAATAGTCCATTATCCTTTACAAATGTAGGATACAGATTTGCTTGGTTTTGCCCTACTTTATTATTATACAGTATTTATAAAGCGCCATCATATTATGGAGCACTGTACAGAGTCCATGGTCATGTCACTAGCTATCCCTCAAAAGGACTCACAATCTATTGTTCCTACCCCTGTCAAATGTCTAATACAGTCTCGGGTCATTTTTAGGGGGGAAGCCAATTAACCTAACTGCATATTTTTGGGATGTTGAAGGGAACCAGAGTACCCGGAGGAAACCCACACAAGAATGGGGAGAGCCTGCAAATTCCATGCAGATAGTGTCCTGGCCGAGATTAAACCTATGACCCAGCGCTGCAAAGGCCAGAGCACTTACCTCTGAACCACTTTAGCCATAAATAAGCAGTATTTGCATGAAATAAATATAATTTTTAAAAATATAAAGAACATTTTAAACTAAAACAGACAATTGTCCTGTTTAATTGTGTCCTGCATATGCAACAAAAGGTTATTTGCAAAGTATTCTTTGTGGCAGGTGGTGTTTATCCGTGCTTATTGCAGGCCATAAATAGTCTAAGTTTAAAGAGACTCTCAGTGTGCCCACGCAGGGCAAAGTGTCAGAGTCTCTTTAAAGTTCCCCTCCCTGCTTCCCAATTCAGTTTTGTGAGTCTGTTGGGAACTATAACATCCTCTATAATTCTGCGTTCATTCTCTAGAAATACTTTCACATGTTTCTGCTGCTGCTTTGACTACAGATGACAGCTGTGTTTTCTGGGATGCTTAGTTAAAGAGATGCCCAGTTTACTGAGAATACGCTTCAATCGCAGTATGGACAGAAGGTGACATACAGGCAGCTTATTCACATTAGCATGAGTCATATTTGTATTTTATATCTGTGATTGTGCTACATCTGTATTCTTCTGTTTTAAGGAATCATTTATATAATACAATTGTTTCAATTCACAAAGATACCACACCAGGATAAAAATACTTTCAAATGTATTAAAATTTGGTGCTTTTTATAAAACAAAATTATAAGTGAAGTTTTTGTCTACAAAATAAAGTGTTACATGTTGCCCTTCCAGCACAAATTCAGAAAAAGGGAGGCTAAAATCAATTTTATTTTTTGTGACCAGAAGCTTTGCTGAAAAGATTAAATGTTCAGACCATTTTTAGCACTGACTGTACAAGTAAGTTATTGACTTCAATTGGTGCTGGAGTTTACCAGCCTGGGTCTAAGGCTACGTACACACATCAGATGATTCTAGTCCAATACAAGGCTCGTCGGAGACGTGAATCTAATGTGTGTACAAAGGTCGTCAGATGTCGTTCATGGAGCCATCCTGGCAGATCCACAAACGATGAAAGACGATGAAACGACTGCAATGGAAGTAAAAAGAAGAGAGCGCAGCGGGGGGACGGGCGCTTGTTTGTTCTCCCATCTCTCCTCCCCATTGAACAGAACGGTTCTGTATGTACAGCACCAGTTTATCCATCTTTCGGTCTTTGTCGTTGGAAACAATCGTGAAAGGTTGTTTCCAACTACAAAAATCTAACATGTGTACATTGACTAGGAACTAGGCTCCTGGTTCTCTACTGCAGCATTATCTGAAATTTATCACACATGGACACAATGTCATAAAGTGGTTAAAATACTGGCCAAACCATGAATATCATTACTCCCAATCATGTAGTATCATTGTAACCTAAAACAGAAGTGTCAGTAAAATAAAAAAAACACTTACGAATTCCGGATAATCCCCCGATCCATCCACTCCTGGCTTCGATTTGTTCCCACGCTGTCCTAAATTCTTCTTCTGCCTTCTTTCTTTGTCTGCCTACATCACACTATTTGGCATGGCACAGGTGGGAGATCGGGGTGATGTATCCTTCTGTAAATGTAAAAAAAGAGTGCCAATCTCACTAGGCTTGCTTGAGATAGGAACTTTTTTTAATAATGAAAAAAGCCCCTTCTGTACATGTCCAAGATCTCTTGGGATGCGTGACGTAGGTAAGTATCCCAGGTAGGTCTGCAGCCGTAAAGACAGGTAAAGAAGGGGAGAGCCTCCCCCATTTTAAAAACCTGATATAAGCGAAATATCTTCAGAAAATGCTAGTTGTCTGACTTTCATTCTATTGGAATATTTCAATCAGACACTCTCATTTCTGCACTCTGCAGAAGGTTAATTGAAATTTATTTTTTCATTTTATTTTTTTGTTTTGTTTTACTCCCTTTGGCTCACTTTATCATAATCTGGCTTGTTGTTATCCTGGCCTATTGCTCCCTAAACCCTACTTAAATGTTTTATTCACTAGGGCTGGAAGCTCTAAGATTGATGAATATCTCAATACATGTAGACAATGCCTGTGCTATAAACCAGCCGTTCTTTGTGCAGAATTTGCCAGGGGAATTGCATGAAGAATTTATTTGCATGGCTTCCCCCATTATCTTAAAAATGATGTGTAAAGCACATTTTTCTGATATGCGTTGAAAGTGATTTCATGCTAATTCTTTCTCAAGATACTTAATATAATATAAAAAATGTATGAAGACCTAAAGACTTGGCAGCTTTTAAAGTAAATCTTTTACAAGGCAGTGTATTTACAACTAAGCAAAAGGCGAAAAGTTAATCAGGGTTACATGTTAAAGCATTATGTCAAGATGATCAGTAGATCAAGATATGAGATATTAGATAAGATATAAGAAGGGGAACTTATATTCACATTTTTACTTTTCTTTTAAAAGTCTAGTAAAGCCTGGAAAACTCTCTACTTCTCATGAAAGTCTCTACTTTGGAGTGAGTCCACTAAAATGTATTATAGGAGGTGGTTAGATCAAGGAAGACCAAATGATAATCAATTTATTTATATTCATAATGGATTTACTGAGAAATGTGAGAAAGTCCTTACTGAAACTCACCCCTGGGAGATTTTACAGTATTTCCAGGCATGCAACAGTCACATTTACCCTGTATAGGATGAGTTGGAGCAAAAACAAGCAGCAGCTGGTGATAAGTCATTACATCTCACGTATTTGGCTTAGTCTAATTATGGGCTTTGATGTGATGGGGAAATCATTATTTTCCCAGAGTTGTTCAAATGGGGACCCAAACAATTATTTTGCTATGTGGCTTTCATCACTCAGGGAAACCTTTATTTTTACCTTTTTTTGACCATATCGTCTTAGTTTACATGTTTTACTCCTGTAAGTTAGAGTGTAGTTCAGTAAAAAAAAATCAGATGAACTTTCAAAATAGTAGTAAGGGCCGTATGGCTGATATGAATACCATTAATTATATATATATTAAAATAATGAGTAATAAATAGCTGGGATTGGAGGTGCTTTTAAAATAAAATCCAAGAAAAAAGAAGAAGCCTGGATAAGTCTGTAAGTACAAATAGTGCTGCAAATTGTCAGCTTTTTGTAATTATCTAGACTTGGAGTGTCCTAGAGGAAATGGGTGGGTGAGGCACTCCATTCCCCTTCTATTTTAGAAATTGATGTATGTGTCTATGAAGCACCTGGCTGGTCATTAAAAAAGGATCCTGGGTAGAGATGAGCGAGCCAAATTTTAAAATTGGATCTTGCGGCGAATCGGGTCGTTCTCGCTTACTGAACATGTAAGCAAGAACAGCCTGTGTAAATTCCGCCATCAAGATCCAATTTTTTGGAAACCTGCAGGAGCAATCAGGGGAGCGGAGCTGACACCTGATTGCTCTTGCAGCCCTGTAGTATGAGATTCTCTATTCAAGAACACTGAAGTCCCATGGCTGTGCTCATCATGAATGAATGCAGCTGCGGGAATCATCCTGTGCGCGATCCCCACTAACCGCAATCCCACTAACAGGAGGAGTACTGCGGCTGCAATGCAGCCGTGAGAATCCTCATGTGCGCGATCCCCGGGCACTAAAAGTTAAATGAGGGCTTGCCTGTTTATGCAATCAGAATAAATAAAATTGTACAGAATACACTGAAATATGATTTGGAGTCCTAAATACCTCTATGCAATGAGTTTGTTTGATGCTAATCCTTCACAATATATGTTTTTTGCTCTAGCTAGGAGAAAAAGTAGTAGATAAATTACAACTTTAATATTTTCAGAAAATTAAAACAGTAGAGAATGGTCTGCAGTTTGTGCTGGGAGGATTGTAGAACACATTTGCTCTTAACTTAGACCTTTACACAATGGCAATAATGAAATCTTTTTTATCACAAACAAGATGTTTCATTTATAAAACAGATGATAGCGTTTCCTGGTGCCCTTTGCATTGATATTAATAAAATGAGCAGATAGAAGTCAAAGGGAATAACTGAGGTCAAGTGCTTTAAAACTAAAGTCAAGAAATGAAAACACAACTTGCAAAGGTATTACGGCTTCCATTATTACCTCTAAAATCTTTTTATCCGTGCCCCCTGGTATTGGTTCAGCTAGGGCTGCCATCAAGGGAGGACAAGGCATACTTCTGTACTGGCCCCGTTTAAAAGAGCCTGACTTTTTTTTAATACTGGAAGGTTATACATGGGTGGGGAGGCCTGGGAAGGTTAGTTCGTATGACACCCAGAAATTTCTGATGGTTGTCCTGGGTTTAGCTATTTTTCTACATGCAATAAAGTGAACCTTTGGACAGGCTTTGGACAATAAAATATTTTTTATATATGCATCACATCCAGGTGATAACTTTTAGAACAAGCCATTACTGACCTCAGTAAGTCCAGATAGGGTGGTTATGTTCTTACTGGCAAGGTCCCAGCTGCTGGGGGTCCCACAGGTTTGCTTCTTCTCCAGCAATACCGAACTAAACTTGTTGATCAATTTAGCCTCAAATATCAAAACAGAAGTACTGAAATCCATTCTGCTTCTTCTTTCACAAGGACTTGACAGCTGGCTAGCCCTCTACACAAGTGCATCTCTGCATGCAGTGAGGTTAATGATAAGCCAGTAATGATAGCCATGCACACTCAATTAATTTTTTTCAAACATGATATGGCTATATAGAAATGTGGTTAGTTGGACCAAAAAAAATTACAGAAATCTTTTTTGATATGAGACGCATCTCAGCTTAGCCACCATACAAGTGAATTTTGGAGTATATGCAGCAACCCCACTTGTTAGAATATTCTGCATATATACATTGTGGTCTGTGCGTATGTCATTACACACATCACTGCTACACATGAACATTGGTTGTCTGTTCTTAATGAACTGGCTAGAGTACATAATTTTTCTTCAAAAAATCGGATTCATAGACATATACAATGTGGAGAAACTGAAGGGACACAATCATTTTGTATAAAGACAGTAAAAAAAATCAGAAGGTAGATGTCTTCTAACACACTAGTACTCAACATATTCTATAACTATATGACATATTCTAAACTGTGACATCCGATGTACCAATTTCCTGAACTTCGGGGCTGAATGTGGGACGGTACCTCTAGGAATGGCCACTTCCAGTTCTAAGATCCTGTATTGTAATTAGCACAGGCTCTAGGTTGTCAGCAATACGATAGACAAAGAAACTGGTGGTAATGGGTTCAGAGGACCCCCTTACAGAAACGGCAGCATTAATAATTTCTAGTACTTCCCCATTCTAATAAAAAATATTTTTTAAGTTGTGTTTTAGTTGAAGAAAGATACACTCACTGCCTCAGGTGGCACGGTACTCCTGATGACGAGCGCACATGCGGATCATTGTATGTAAACTTTCCCGCCCGCACTACACCCCTGCCTATGTGTCACTCAAAGTTTTAGCTCTTGGATACTTTCCCTCAAATTTGTACTTCATTTTGTAATAAAGGTCTGGCTTCATTTTTGTAGTGATTTCTTTAACAATGACATTTTTTTCATTATTTTTTACTATTCCAAATAATTACTTTCCACTGTGAAAAGCTTGTGTCTATTTTGGGTTTTATTTCCCAGGCATGGAATGGTTTAAATTAGAAAAAATGTGCCCATTTATTTTATGTATCACAGTTGCGAGTAACTGGTCATTTACAGTCATCCTTTTTATAACAATTGTTTAGAATTTGTAATTGCCTTCCAGAGAAAATCAATTATTAAAATTTCCCCTAATTATTTCTGTGTGCAGATCAACAGCTCAGGCACATTGTAATTGTACTTCAGAGAATATAGTCAGTGTTAGCCTTTTGTTTTCCTGTTTGCCCTGTTATGTTCCGTTTTATTATCTGCTCAATTTATAACCCATTCTGTGTTTTAAAATCCAACCCTCACACCTCCCCTACTGGATTGGAACTTTATAAACAATGAACTTACCAAAGCACCATAAAAACACCATAAAATATTATTTCATTATCATACAAGACAATTTTATCAATTCTTCATATTTTTCATCAATCTATGCAAAACTAAGGTTTTGTGACTTTTTATTATTTTTATTGCTTTTTTGTTATGCCTTTTTTTGAGTTTTTTTTTTCACGCAAACACGCCCCTCCCTCTACTGGCCATCTCCTGGTATCGCAGGACCTCTGGCACGTTTTACTGAAAAACCTTACCTATATTGTGCTTTAGATACTGACACAACCCACACCAGTGCACATTCTGAATGAAAACACTAAATGGGGGGATTTGCTTGAAATAATTACATGATTTGTACTATTGTTGTAAAAAGAAGCATTGCAACTTACCCAGTATTCCTAATAATGCAGCATTCTTGCCAGAATCCCATCAAATATAAACCTGTTAGTGCACAAAGTTACCTTGACCTCATGCCCTGAAAAGCAAAGAGTCAATTAGAGAAGCAAAGAAATGAGGATTCTGGGAAATTCTATTACTAGACTGAGAGGTATTGCCATGGTTGGAAGGTGAGATCAATTGTGCATTTTTGGCAGTTATAGAAAAACTTGTCTGTACACAAAAGGTAATGGCAATGTTTAATTGGATTTAACAAAAAAATTGTGTATACAACTCTTATAACTGTGAAATTTACTTATAAATTATAAAACTGGAATTTTGTATTTGAAGTGCAGGTCCAGGGAAAACCCTAACACTCTTTTATATTTTTCACATACTTTTTTTTACTTTATTATACTTAAAATGTTTTAGAATTGTTAATATTATATAAATTTGACAAACCTTCATACTTGTTGCACACAGATGGAAAGGAGGACCTTGCCTAATCAAGCCATTCAAGCTGGTCACATGACACACAAAATGGTCTCCTTGGATCATCTTCCGATGGTGGGCAGTCCTCAGTAATGCAAAGAATTGCACTTTGCATCTTTACACATCATGGCAGTGCCACATCATAGGGTGCACTCATGACACCCCTGGACCTATAGTATGTCCTCATTCTGTAGCACTTGTAATATACAGTGGTAGTAAGGAATTACTGTGGAGGGCAGCACTTGAGAGGATGTGTATACTGCAGACAGAGATGCCTTTTATGGTAAAAGATTTGGGCTTGTGACATCATATAAAATAGACACGTCTTTACATCTGTTTAAAGCTTGGAGATCATCTGCCCAGACTTAAATATTCATTCCATTGAGTTTAATTCTGTTGAGCAGTTGTGAGATCTTCTGGCTTTTAGCACAGGTAGTCCCTGAGTTAAGGACATTCGAGATATAGATGGCTGCTAGATACGAACGGGGCTTCCCTGCTCGCTCTTGTGCAGGGCAGAGGCTTGATGGGAGGGAGGGGGCTGTTTGCATGACTTGCAGAAGATATCTTTTGCTAAACACAGCTGAGGTTGTGGGTGACCTTAGGGAGTGATCTCTTCCGCAAACTCCTGGAAGTCTTTAATGACTAAAACAAACTCTGCAGTCCTTTATTTTTGCATGTTAAAGCACAGCTTGCTCTAGAAGTTATTAAATGTCCATATGTCTATATAAAGTTTTTTTTTTCTTGCTTTGTTTGTGATTAACTCACAGTGAGGATTTTATACAGTAACTGACACCACCCTGCTAATAATAAGTTGACACAAACATCTGTCTTAATTGCATATAATAAACAACGTATCGGTTCCGACTTACATACAAATTCAACTTAAGAACAAATCTACAGTCCCTGTCTCATATGTAACCCGGGGACTACCTGTACTTTAATTTAGTGATCTAAACATTGTAACATTTTTTGTAATGATAATTATTATTATACTTTATTTTTAAAGCACCAACATATTACAGTTCTGTAATTATCTAGCTCAGTTTCTAAGAAAGTTCTATAGATTTGGTGCCTATTTATTAATATTTAATAAGATAAATGCAGCATAGGCGCACTATGAGATGTCATATCAACCAGCCGTTTTTTTTTCTTTTAGAGCAGTGAGAGTAACAAAAATATGAACTTTGATTGCTTTGTGCTTACGCACTAGGATGAGTTGGCTTGAAACCTATTCCTGGACACTGCGTAAGTTTGCTTGGAATTATTACAAGTATCAGCGGGGGGTTATTGAATGAGCTAACTGTCCTATGATTTGAAGACACATAGTTGCAAAGAAATCATGGGAATTTTTGGTCTGTTTACAATGTTCTACACTGGTAGTTTTTGTACCTTAAAAGGAGAATGTTGTACTAGTCACAGTGGCTCAGTACTCTGGCCTTTGCAGCGCTGGGTCCCCGGTTCAAATCTTGGCCAGGGCATCGAGTTTGCAGGTAATCCCTTGGTTTATGTGGGTTTTACCCCAGTTTCCTCCCACATTCCAAAAAAAACATGCAGTTAGGTTCATTGGCAAAACTGACCTTAGACTGTATTAATGACTATGGTAGGGACATTAGATTGTGAGCCCCAGCTAGTGACATGACTATGGACTTTGTACAGCGCTGTGTAAAATGTTGGTGCTATATAAATACTGTGTAATACTAATATTAACAGTGCTTAAAAGGTATGTAACAGGCAAAGTATAATGTACAGACTGGTTTTAAGTATCTGCCCTCATCCCAAAGGACAACTTTTCACCCCAGAAGTATAACATGCAACCCCCCCCACTTACACACACACACATAGTGCCTTTAGTATGCTAGTCCACTGCAAACATCTGCTTGAAAAATATCTGAAATTTCCAAGCTATTGATATTTGGCAATTGGGTGAGCTGCCACAAAACATTATTTCCAACCCATAGTCATAATGACACGAAAGCTGATTTTCCTTAACCAAAGGGGATAATGCAGTCCAAAGTACTATATGTCTATGATTACCTAGGCTCAGAAGAAGTGGATTAAATGACAAAGGGCAATATTTAGTTAAAAATGTCTTTGTTGGGGATAGTTATGGTATTGGTGCCACATCTAAATTCATTGTAACAAAGCCTTTAAATATTCACATGGACTTTCAAGGCACCTTTTAATTTGATTCACATACATATACACCAAACCTTCAATAAAATTATACAAATTATACAAATTCAGCCTCCATTTTGAGGTGCTTTGAAAGTCCATGTGGATATGCAAAGACTTTGATACATAAAGCAGCAGATGTCAGTGAATGGCTATTTTGGAGCAGAAAAAGGGTGAGTACAGTTTTTTTAGAGGTAGTAGGATTTCAAGCAAAACATTCTTACATAGAGTTTACTATAGTCAAATCTAAACTTTATTATTGGGCAAACTGGGTCATACTTCCTCACTATTTTGATGAGTTGTATAAGTTTTGGAACTTTTAATCTTTTTAGGATTCAGAGTAACAGTGAGAACTGCAAGCTACAAAAGCTACAAGCAAACATTTTAAGGGAGTCAGAAATCATAGGAGGTTCCAGGGTTGTCAAATATGCCTAGTAGAGCTTGACCAAAGCTACAAATTTACATAGCATCAAGAGGAACCTAATGTTTTTTTGGGCTTTGGCACAATTTATCTACACCCCCAGGAATCATGTCTCAGTGTTAGTTTTCACAGGGGTATCTAAGCTTCTCTCTTGCTGATACCATGAAGTTCTAAAGAACATCCATCCATTTCATGCTCCTTTCTCTTCTAGCTGATTAATGTCTCTTCCCATGCAGAATGACGACGACTCTTTATGTCACATCTAAACAAACCACCTCTTGGCGCTTGCTTGCTTATTGTGCATGTAAAGAGGACCAGTCGCAGTGGGCATCCTGGTTATTTTCTAAATAATTATGCAATGGCATAATCATTCATTTAAAACACGATAAAGAAAGATATCAATAAACAAAGATCATTGCAAGACGATATATGGTTTCACAGCTGTGTTTCTTCGGGTATATATCAGGGTTCATGGCAAATTAACACTAGCAAATGTCAGGTTTCTGAAGAATCATTTCTAACTCTTTATTTATTAATTTATTCATTTTCACCCCATTATAATTGTGAATTAATTTATAAGAGGCTTAAAATAACCATGTTTTTTTGTATAGGGACTGGTGGGAATTGCTGTACCCTATGACATGTTTACTTGTAGCTAAAATAAAGTTAGTATGTGATGGGACTGTAGCTCTGAGTAGTATTAACAGCCTGCTTATAGAATATGTATTACACAAAACAGAAATGCAACATGGGGAAAACAAACAAAAATCAAGAGAACGAAACAGGATATTATAAAGCAGTGTTTTTAAACCAGGGTTCTGTGAAACCCTAAGGTTCCTCCAGAGGTTGCTAGGGGTTCCTTGAGCTATAAGCAATTTGTGCCTCTCAGGTCAGTTTTATTGACATGAATGATCTGTAAGGGTGATATTCTTCTAAATGGCCAACATTGAAAGAGGCATTCTTTTCTCTGACCACCATGCCAATGTACTGTGATCTGTGGATATAGTAATTATAGCAGGGTTTCCCATGTTATAAAGGTTGTGAAACACGGTTAAAAGTGTCTTACAACTGCAATTACACATCATCTCAAAGTCAGATATGTTAGAAATGTATATAATTATCAAATATATAAAATGTCTCTTTTTTTTCAAGGTAACATATTCATTTAAATTGGGAAAAAAACTGTGATTTGCAATTTTGCAGCGTGATGTTTTAGCAGGAAAACCTACATGTAGATCCATTATTTTCAGACAATTTTAGAAAATTTTGACCTGAGATTTTTTTACCCCACTTTGTTCAAAACAAAACAAAAGAAAATGCTTTTGAATAGGGTTGGACTTCAAGTATAATATATATTGGGAGAATGATCAGATAAACTTCATGTTAAAAAAAAATCCACCTCTTTTGAGCAGAAACATGTCTGTAAAAGTAATAAAAGAAGGTCTTTCCATCTGATTAATCTTACTCCAGTGATCAATAAACTCCAATTATCTCAGTGGAAATGGTGTTATATGGGGTCTAGGTTTGATCTTCGTGTTGAAGAAATGTAATTATGTATTTATCCCAGGTGGGGAAAAGTTCAAAAGAGAAATTTGTACTCTGTCTCTGGGTACTAGAGGCAATTTACAATATCCCAATTTTACATTGGAAATTGGATCAGTGTGATCATATAGAAATAAAAAGTCCCCCTTTGAATGACAATACTACTGGTAAATTCCATGTCTTGACAGCCAGATATTTTTGTTACCCTCTTGTATTCACTTTTAGTGACTTTTTTCCAACCCATCTTTTTAGCAGAGTACAAATGAATGTTATTCTAGTTACCCATTTGTTTATTGTATTCACATTATAATTTTACCAACAAGACCCTTTGCAAACAATAGGTCACATACCCTTATATTGGATTTATCCAATTGTGTTATTGTAGTTATTAGGGCACTCCTAAAGAGTAGAAAAAATCAGTATGTTGAATTCTAGTATAAAAGTTTTATTGATATATATTTTTTGGTATCCTGCACCGTTAACCATCTATGTCAGTGTTTCTCAACCAGAGTCCTCCAGAGGTTGTTAGGGGTTTCTTGAGCAATGAGCAATTTGTGTCAATTTAGGTGACACCAATGATCTATGTTGCTATTATTGTTGGTTGAATATCTCACTATTCCATTCGACAGCTATTCGATGGAAAAGGGGGATATTGTTCGGGTGATCCAAAGTCGAATTCGAACACCATTAAAGTCAATAATGGGAAAATTTGGGCTATTTTTTGGGACTGTGAAGAACTGCAAGAGCAACCTGATTGCTCTTGCAGCCCTTTATTAGTTGTATGAGTTCTTGGATAGAGTTTTTTTATCCAAGAACACAGGAGTCCTGTGTTCCTGGATAGATAAACTTTATTCAAGAATAGGGATAGTGCTCCCTGATTGGCCGTGGAAAGCTTTCCTCAGCCAATAAGAGAGCACTAGAAGTTTTGAATGGGGAAACTTGTCCCCATTTAACCTCTAGTGCCGGGGATCGCACACTGTTGCAGTCGTGGCTGCATTCATTGAGAAGATCCCCGGCACTAGAGGTTAAATGGGGACAAGCTCTGTGATTGGCTGGGGAAAGGAAAATCCTGATGACGCTTGAGCTATCATCAGGGTTTACCTTTCCTCAGCCAATTACAGAGCACTAGAGGTGATAAATGGGGAGACTTGTCCTCATTTAACCTCTAGTGCCCGGGGATCCCAAACTGACAGGAGGATTCCCATGGCTGTGCAGCTGTGGGAATCATCCTGTCATTGTGGGATATCCTGTAAAAAAATAAAGGTTAGTTACACAAATCACATACATTCAATAAATTACTTTAACAATAAAGCCTTTTTTTTAACACATTTTTTAGACACAAATTTGCGAATCTCGTGTTTTTCAGGTTGGATCTATCCGAATTGGAAAAGCCATATTCGGGTCAAATATAAGGACAACCGGAATTCGAACACCAACACTAGTTGCTATCTGTAAGAGTCATATTTTTCCCAATAATAGGCAATGTAAGAGGCATTCTCCCACTGATCACCACACCAATATACTGTGAGCCGTAGATATAGTAATTATAGAAAGGGTTTCCTAAGACCTGATATTTCAAGGGTTATTTCAAGGGTTCCTCCATGGTAAAAAGGTTGAGAAACACTCTTCTATGGGAAAGGGGTGTTTCATTTCCATTTGTGTGTTTCTTCTTGTCTATTTAAAGAGAGAGTATTGAGTAAGCAAAGTAATTGTTTAATGGGAAGACCTTTGCTTCTGGTATTGTTTAATGGTGTAAAAATCACAGCCTCCTTGTCAATGTAAGAAAGCATCTTTCATTTGTTCCCAGAATAGTAAGCATTTGGGGCTTTATGGCTTTCACTTACAGCATGACTAACAACAGTTTTTCTAAATTATTATACACCAACACACTGAGAGAGGATAAAAGATTATTTTTCTTTCTTTACCCAACAGTCTAAACAGAGGCTTAGGAACAGTGGCTTCATCTTTGGGGAAAGAATGGTACCAATTAGGAAGTCCCAGGAAAGCTTTTAGCTTCTGCTTTTTCTTGGGAAAATTAGCTTCCTTAATGGCTTCCACTTTGCATCTATGGTTTCCATTTGCGTTAGCCACCCTAGGAACTCAACAATGGACACTCCCAAACAATTTTTTCCTGTTTAAGTTATAACCTATCATCAGCATATCCCTGCAGTGCTTCTCTGAGCAATTTGCTTAATGTGTCAGTGGAGTATTGTCTTATTTAAAACATCATTAAAATATGGCACTACATCTAAAAGAACTGAAAAAACATTCATTATTTTTTTCAGAACTTTTCTGATGTAGTGCACACACTAAATTACAAGTGGTTATCTTTGAATTCCAAACAATTAATTTATTACTGTTAGTGTTTCTTCAGAAATATCATTTACAGGAACTGTAAAGGTTGCAGGTAAGCTGATATGCGTATGATGGATTTAGTTTAGCAAAAACATTTAACTTGGCTTGTGCTGTCAGTTTTGGGAAGGGATATGATCTGGGTGTTTCTGTTTCATAGCAAAGAATCTAACATCTCTATTTGAGCTTATTACTTAGTGCAACAGGTGTACAGTAACTTGTGTTAATTTAAACATCTCCACAAGTGTACTATTTTCTACCAGGTTGTCAGTATGAACAAATATCTTTGTTCTTACAGCAACTAGAATATGTCTTGTTCAAGTTGAATTGTCAAGTTGAATTGACCAAGAAGCTTTTTCTCTGTTTCTTTGTAGTTTTGTGCTGCATCATTCCTCAGTCTTTGCCATTATGATCATGTATAAAACATCCAATCTTCTATCCTGGGCTAATCCTTACCTGCCTTTGTTCCAGTGATATATCACTAACCCAATCACTGGAGCAATTGTTAAAATATTCCCAGTTGACCCATACATGAACTCTACAAACTTATTTATTGAAATTTCTTATGTAGTGTAAGGTGGCCTTTTGAAAAATAATTATTTTTCTTTCTTTTTTTCCCGTGTGATGCTTGTGTTAATGGATTATTGAATTATATATTCTTGCAATGGACTTAACAGGTAAGATAAGTTGTAATGTCCTCCATCAGTGTGCTAGGGCATGGAAGTTGCACTGTATTGAAAATATACATGTTATTCTACAGAAGCCTTTCTCAAACTATTTATGATAGGTGAACCCACTGAAATAACTTTTAGCTCTTAGGGAACCCCCGCTATAATAACTATATCCACAGCTCACAGTACATTAGATTTGTGGTAAGTGGAGAGAATGCCACTCAGACCATTGCTTGCAAAAGGAAAGAAAGAAAGGCCCGGAAGCCTGTGAAGGGGGAGCCAGGCCAACATGGCTGTGGGGCAAAAGTCAAGAAGGTTAGGTGGTGGTAAGGGGGGTAGCGGGTAAGTCAGGATGAGGGAAAGATAGGGATAGGTAGATAAGGTAAACAATGGGTGAGGAAAGAAGGGTTTTTAGGGGGGTTAGGAGGTGAGGTCAGAGGTTTAGACAGCAGGAACGAAGATTCCCACCCTTGTATATATATTAAGTTTTGGTGACAGGGAGGGGTTCGGTGGTTTGAGGTCCTCGAGGGCAATGAGTTTTTAAAATGTGGTATTAAGGTGATGGAATGTGGAGAGCCATCTATGGTATAGGGTCTCCAAAACTGGGTAATTAGGCTGGTAATGGGCTTTATTGTTTGGGTTGGTATGTGGTATTGATATAGTTCCCGAGAAGGTTGAGTTACGTCTGGGAGCAGGGTATATCAATTGGAGGCACAAATCCCTAGTTAATGGTGGTGAAGGAGTTAATGCCTGTCAAGGGCCTGCAACCTGATTGGGTTGGTTACATGTTTAGTAAACTGTTATATGGTTGTAATATGAAACTGTTGTAAGGTAATCTATTGACAATATGTTAAAGGCAATAAATGGCTGTAGGGCTATTTTCACCATACCCATAGGTGTTGTAGGGAGATGAAAGGCTCTGACATGTTAAAGTCAAAATGTAAACTTTTGGTAAGTTTTGAATAAATGGGATGCCCTAACACAATATTTTATAAATATTATTTACCATGCCTATAATGGGAACACATAACTAGGCTATAAGCGGGTATTTACAACATCATCCCGCAGTACATCTCTTGCTTGAAACTGCAATGAATGGTAGCACACTGTTGTGTTTTGTGGCACATTGTGCGTACACAACATATTGCAGTATGTGCTATTCAAATCTATGGGCTGTCCTAATGCAAAGCCTGGTAAAGTATGAAATAATCAAGTTTTGTTCATGCATCACTAAGGACCTGATTGCATAAAATCAAGCTGATCATATAGTCCATTTAACAGAATATATTTATAAATATAAATATATATATATATATATATATATATATATATAATTATTTATCTACCTAAAATAAAAGTGAAAAAATACAAACTATAAAATAAACCTTACAGTTGCCTAATCCACTACAAATAGCATATACGTAATGTATATGTAATTCTTATCCTTATGCAAAAAATAGTGAATGCCTGGAAATCATCAAGGACACCTCTATGAAATTATGTAGACATTGTCATATTGATGGATTAAATAATTGGCCTTTAAACACTAAAACATACAGATTTTATAGTTGCAAAAGTGACTTTAAACAATACAATGTGAGGGAAGGATGTTATATGGAGTCTGTCTGATATCTAGGAAAATATTTATCTTTAGTACATCCTGGAATTTTAATAAATGACACCAGTGTACTTGAGAAAGAAGAATGCATGAGAGGGGATTTAAATATAGTTTTCTCATTGAACCTGCAATGGTCTACACAATGGTGTATAGAATTTATGAATATAAATGCAATAGCATCCTAAGAAGAGCACTACAACCCAATGTACTCTCCTATCCGGCCACCTTATCCAAGAAGTAGGTACTTGGCTCGACCACTGTCCTACCTCTACAGTGAGTAGTGAAGACACCCCCACCACCACCACATGGTTGTTCCATGTAGTAATAAGGTATTGAGGTGCAGGAGGAAGAAAGGGGGGTCACTTTTGACAAAAATAAATATTTGTTTATGGCCTTTTGTGACATTTATGAAAGGCATCTTTTATCGTATCTGATAGGAATATAATCTGATCTCCAGTCTTCCCGAGAATACAGAAATATGGATATTAGCTGTCCCAATGGTGGGCTTAACTGTGAGTCTATAATAAATGCCCATAAATCGTTCTCTTTCACATTTTTGTCACAAATATACTTAAAAAAAACCTGGAAAAAAAAAGAAATGACCTGATATGGGAAAATGGTTGCTGAAACATTTATATTTGAAAAAGAAAGCAAGTGTTAAAGCAGAAGTAAACCCAAAACAATAAAATCACATTTACCTTCAATCCTACAGATCAGTCTATCCTTCAGAAGGTTTCTTCCATGGGGTCCCTCGTCATCCCAGTATCTATCTTCAGCCGACATGTTCTTCTATCTTTTTCCGGGTTCTTCTTTCTTCTTTCTGCGAGATCAGGTGATATAAATTTCTACAAAAATTGCAGATCTCACTGCGCATTGATAAAAGGGTTCTCAGGCATGCGCAGAAGCAACAGCCAACAGCCTCCTGGGATGCGTGACGTAGTTATCCCTGGGGGGCTCAGCACCATTAATTTTTAATCGCCTAAGTTTAGGTAAGCGTTAAGTTTTTATTCTGCTGTCCTACCTGTATTTGCTATGTATCACTGTCTGTATCTGTCTGTCATTTGCAACCCCTATTTAATGTACAGCGCTGAAAAATATGTTGGTGCTATATAAGTCCTGTTTAATAAAAATCATTCACAAAATTTAGCCAAATACAGTAACCCCTTTGCAACCAATCATTATTAACGTTTGATGCACCTGAATTCAGTAACCTGATATCTAATTGGCTGTCAAGAGTTTCTTTTCTTCGAACATATTTTTTAGTATAAGTGACCTCTTTTTTCAAGCTCAACTCTGGGCACAAATCTTCTTATCAGTATTTTGGTGTGCCTCTTTGGTATAGTGATCTCAAATGCTGCATAAAGCTGTGCAGATTAAGGAGTGCTCTGCAGCATTTTTCTTGTGAGTACTGGGCTTGACATTCTAGGCTAACAGGAAGGGATTGATGATCAATGAGTATGTGGTCCAATGATTATGCGGCCCCATTGAAATTTGTTAGCTGATTTTAATGTCTTGACCGTAAAAACATTGAACACTAATGATCTAAATGTATTAAAGCTATCTTAAAATTCTCCTTTCCTTCTGCATGGAAGATTGTATTTCTCCACTGTGTTAGTAGTGTAGGTTTGCTGGAGTTTACTTCCATTGCACAAGCAGTTCATTTGCTTCTAATCAAATTGACTGTAACGTGTTTATGGATGCCTGCATGGCTGTGTTTGGTTATTAGATATAGGATCTCTTGAGGCAGATGCTGATGTGAATAATTCTGTTTTTCTAAGTAACCAAGCAATAAGCCTTCATACATGTGGTACTTTTGATGAGAATGAAACACCACATTGGTTTTCTGACTGATGAACCAAATGAAATGCTTTGATGTGCCCAGAAAAGTATTTCCTTTTTGTGTGTATTTTTGTATAGGGTTTAAATTGAGGCATACAGCAATATTTATTGGTCCATCCCATTTTGATGTTGAACTTTGGAATGGCCGGGGCGGAAGGAAAAAAACAATTTGTGAACAACTCTCGCATTCAACTCTCGCATTTTAATCTGATTTCCATCATTTCTTTTTTTATGATTTAAACAACCTTTCTCAACCCATTACCTTGGGGAAAACCCAGAAATAACTTTCATTTTTCAGGAAACCCCCTTTGATCAATACTATATCTAAAGCTCCCAGTACATTGGTGCGATGCTCAATGAGAAGAATGCCACTCTTACAGATAGCTAAACAGATCATTTGTGTTACTTAATTTGACCTGAGAGGTGCAAATTGCTTATTGCTGACCCTGGTTGAGAAACTGTGATTTAACCTATACTGACACACAAATGTTTTAACTGTCACGGTAATATTCATGGCTCATGCTGAAAGAACATTCTTTCAGCTACCTTTAGTATTATACGGGGCTATTACTGACAGGAGCTGGTCTTAAATTATGATCAGGAACAAATCGGATTTCCATTTATGTTCCTACCATGAGAGACAATTACAATAATCCAATGGGGTTGGTTTACAAACAAACCTGGGAGGTTCACTGTGGTGTGCACGAAGAACATGTGAATGTGTATGTCAGTGTATATTGAAATATGTGCAGACAATAAAACTGTAATAAACAAAATAAAATTAGTAATAAATGCACAAATAGTATATGAAACAATAAGACTACACTATGTGAACAATTCTCCAACACTTACAATGTACTCTCATCCACCAAAGTTTGACAGCTCAGTCCTGTCTCTGCCTCAGCTTGGCCCTGATTACAAGGCATTCTTTCTGTATCAGTTTATATATCTCGGCATCTATGATTAGGCATGTGCTAACTGTTGCAATAAAAGAAATTATACTCTAAAAAAATCTAGGATAGAGCTCTGTAGGGAAAGCTTTCATGCTAAAGCCACAGCTCCCCTCTTTGCATTGGGGGTGCAAAGAGTCAAACAGTCACTTCCTGAAGTCTAGGAGTTTTGTTACCAGCTTTTAGAGCAGGGGTGTCAAACTCAAATACACTGAGGGCCAAAATTAAAAACTTGGACAAAGTAGCGAACCAACCTTGAAATTTATTGAAAAAAATGAATAAATTCTCATTAGATATAAACCCTTTTCATATGGAAACATATAGGTTTTGCTTCATATTCAATCTGAAACAAGCTTATAATAGAAAAAAAGGCATAAAAAATTTTATGTAAGGAAAAATCTTATGCCTCTTTCTCTATTTGTAGCCTTCTGAATTAAATGTCAATGGTAACCTTTTTACACAGGCTAACAATAATAATAACAGTTTTCTTCTATAAAAATCCAACCTTTCAAGTCCATGCCTTGGAGTAGCAAGGAAAAGTACAGCTGAGAGGGGAGTTCTGGAAATGCCAGACGCGGGCAATGCAGAGCTAAATCTTATGAGCGTCCCGCTGCTGAAACTCCCTCTTCATTGAAATAGCGCCTCTACTAAAATTCCCGGCATTATTTGCTTTTATAAAACAGTCTAATGTGGGGCCACGCATAGGCAGAGAGCCCGCTGGTCCATAGATGTGAGTGATGCCTGGACTTATAGTAGTGGCGCTATTTCAATGCAGCAGCAGGCCAGCTGCAGTTCATACTTAAGATTCCTTTGGGGGCAAAAAAAAAAAAAGGACATTGGGGGCCAGAGTTTGACACCCCTTTTGTAGAGTATGGAACAGAGCAATTCTTTGGTGGAAGAGCTCTCTCGAGGATCCCTAACTTCCATGTAGTCATGATGGGAATACATTCCAATGCCCCACAAATGCTCAGGAACATACTGATACCTGGACTGTCTCCTGAAGTGACATGACTCTGACACCCCAATTCCAGTAATATATTCCCCTGTTAGGGAGACCTGATTTAGACACCCCAACATCAAGTGTTCTCAAAAAACAGTAGTCCCCAGGGTGGACCCATGGGCATGCAGACCAGGATAACACCAGACTGCCTAGACCCACCCTGTTGCTCACACGTAGCTCCCCTTGTATGGTCATCCCCTGGTAGTTCACTATTCTTTTCCACCCACCACACTGACAAATATTTCAGAGATTGGAGGCAGACAAGCAACCCATAACTTGAGACTGAGGCTCTCTCTCTTATACTATTTGCTGGTACACCTTCCAACAAACAATGGAAAAAGATCACCAAAAAAGAAAAAAATGATTACAGCTTTGCTTGGGTGACTACAACACCCATGCCAGATAACTAACTACATTAAAATTAGAGACACTTGTCCCTGGCCTAAACTTTTTCTTAAAATTTTGGATTTGGTTAGACTGAACAGTGTATCTAACTTTTAGCATGGGCATACCTATTATGCTTTTTTTTATATATGTCAAATGTTCAAGTAATGTATGCTTTGGTCTCCACAAAGAAAAACAGCACCAATTGATAAATAAAACAAGCTGCAGCTGGCAATATAAACCCTACAATTTGTGTTCAGTTAAGTCATCAAGGTAAAAAAAAAAGAATACACCTGAAATGTCAATGACGGCATGGAAGCAAAATCTTCGCTGATACACAATAGAAAGAAGAACAGAATGTTTTATTGTACACCACACTAGTAACTAGATTGAAGATTTTTGATAGCAGTTAGTATCCTGTTTCCAGGACAACAAAGCTTTGTAACTTCACCCCCTCAATATTCGAGCAGATTGCAAGAAATGTAAAGTAACTTGCATGTACGTCTGGCGGTGAATAGGATTTACATGTGAATGAGATGTACTGTAGGTGGAAGAAAACATTCCTGCAAATCGTGTGCTTCTGAAATTGATTTAAAAGATTAATACATAACATAAATCCCACACAGACCATCCAGTCACTTACACAATCTAATTATCCCACATCATGCTCGGTAAAGATATTGCAGTAACCATCACAGAAGCAAATAATACTCAGTAAGTGACTATGCAATCAATACGGAACTAGGAATTCTCTACAAATAAAAATGAAAAGTTTCTGCTGCAGCTGTTATGACTATCGCCTGCAGATCAGTAAAAAGTAAATATATAGAAAGGTCATCGCTATTCTGGTAGAAAGCTATTACCCTAACAGGGGTATCTAGGTGTAGGATTTTCTGTGAAATGTGTCTTTGTGTAACTCTCACCTAGAGCACTAAACGTATCTGTCAAGCTAAACAAATCAAATACTCGCTAAACCTGTAATGCATCAGAGCACAGAGGGTTCCAAATAACCTTTATGATCACTGCATACATTTTAGTATGCAAATCCCACCAATTACCATCTCTCATTTCATTTTCTTTGATCTAGTAAATATAACATTGAATCATTGTGTTTAATCTGTTAGATAAGTGGAAAAAAACTTTGTTGATGATGTCAGAAACTTTGTTCTCATTTCTCGTCTATTCTATGGAGAAGATGAGTTCTGTAGTCTCAATAAAACTTTTTTGTAAATAAAAGTTTGAGACAAAATTGCAAATATGAAGTAGGGCGCCATATGCACAGCAGTTTTTTTTTTGTGTCCCTGGGCAGTTACTCAATTTGCCCTATGTAAAAAAAGACCTTTTCCTAGGGTGACAAAGCTGCTTCTCCATAAATACAATGGGCCTGATTTATTAAAGCTAAACTCTCATCAGTGAACCTGGGTGATCCAGCAAATGTTTCCAGTCCTGTACAAGATCCATTATATGTTATGTTATTTATCCAGGTTCACTGATGAAAGTGTATGCTCTTCAGTCTTGGAGCGCTTAAATAAGCCTAAATCAGGATTACTTTGTAAAAAGAAAGAAAAAAAGTCTGATAAAAGAAACATCCAAAAATTATAATACCTTTTAAGATGCAATTTATAAAATGTTTGCTCTTGCGTTCGGATATGCTTTTATTATCTCATAGCTATTTAACCAGGGCCATATTTCTGCATAGTCAATATAAGTTATGCTCTGTGTAACATGGCTTCCAAGCATATGGCCACCCACACATCATTGTGCTCATTGTCAGTAACACGTTTCAGTGCTAAAAAGTAAGATTTTGCCTGCCAAAGCAATGTGGTCCTTCTTGTTGCTGTCACTGCAAAACTCCAATTTTAGAGTCATGAGTTCTTGGTGTATTGTTACAGAGTAGAAAAAAATGTAACGTTTGGAATTGTTTCATGCTTTAAAATGAACGCCACACTTGCAGTATATTGTAGCCACAGGTCAGCACTATTTGCAATGCTTGTGGAATACTCTTGCATAAAATGGTTTAAAAAGAAATAGATGTAAAAACTGGAAAAAAAATTCCAACAGCTATTTTGACATTTATATTCTGTAGTATGGCAGACATGTCATGGTTTATTGGTATAATTACACTGCTGGGAATACTCGTTGTGACAATGAAAAAGCTGAAAAGACCCCATGACGTAAAAATGTCAGAACTCACTGAGAATAGAATGCAGTTTGGTTACCATGTTTACCTGCACTTTGCTCCTTTTAATAAGGATATAGTTGTGTCCCTTGTATAAACAAGAAGCATGAATCCAAAAGCCACTGGCCTTGGCGCATAATTTTCATTCATTCAAAATCCTTTTAAGCGCATTCATAATTCTTTAATGCAAATTTATAATGAAATGTTGTAAAACGTAATCTTTTTTTCATTACAGTAAACCTAATAGATTTTTTTCTGAACTCCAGACAATCAGCTACATACACAATAACTCTCCTGTAATTTAGCTGACCCTGGTAGTTTACATTATGAGTATTTATTATAGTGAGGTCTGAGCGCAACCTAATCCCATGTTTGGACCATGAAGGGGCAGAAACACACAGATGAGTAGGGATGAGCCGAGCGATTTGGGGAATCTAGTTTAATATAGAAAGGTTTATGCTCCTCCTAATCCTGTGTACATCTCGAAAGATCAGAAACATTCAAATGCAGGATCTGTGGAATCCTAGGGTTCCTCCAGAGGTTGCTAGGGATTACTTGAGCAATGAGCAATTTGTGACTCTCAGGTCAGTTTGACTGACACCAATGTCCTTTTTGGTTATCTGTAAGGGCCAGCAATGTAAGCGGATACAGTAATTATAGAAGGGGTTCCCTGAGGACCTGATCAGTATTTCAAAAGTTCTACTATGTTAAAAAAAAACATTGAGAAAGCTCAACCTAAACCTGAGATTGGATCATGAAGGAGCAGAAGCACATTGATGAGCAGAGATAAGCCAAGTGACTTGGTGGAAATTAATTTCAACCAAACATTCCACTGTCAGCAAGGTTGAGGGAGTAACAAAGAACACAAGTAAAATACTAAGAACATAATAAATAAAAGGGCATAGCAATAATGAATATGAGCCTGGCCTTATGAATTGTAAACTCTCAGTAGTACTGATTTACCAATTTAAAGCAGATCTAAAATACACAATCAGTTAGTAGATCACCTGTTGGTAGCACCATGGACTGGGGACCTGAATAGTGCACCCCCAGTGCTCTCCAGTGAACGTCTCTTAGTAAGCAGGGCCCAGCAAATTGATCATCACTCAATGCTGGCTGCTGGCAGGATATTTTGTATTATCTTAGTATTTAACATGTTTACTTTGTTACTCCCTCAACCTTATACATGGTGAGCCCTCTACCTGGTGAGTTCTTGACTTGTCTTGCCTTCATTGCCTGATGCCTCTAATTGGTCTTCTATTCTATTTGGGCTTAGTTAGTTAGGTACCTTTCTTACTCTTAGAATCTAGGCATGTTACCTGGGTTATGTAATGGTTTCTGTATTTATGTTTATTGTTACTGTTTACAATAATTTGCATTCATTTGCTTAGGCAAGTCTGGTTTTCTCTGTGTAATTTTTCCAAATCTGCTCTTATTATCACTGCAGGATTCCAGCACAGGGTATCCTGATAGATATCTGCACCTCCTCTCTGGTGATGTGATGTCTGGGTACTCGTCCTTGCTTACCCTAACCTCTTCATCCAGCCTCTTGGCTTTGGTGTCTTTAACCATATTGACTGGATTTCTGATGTACATGGATCTGCACACTTTTCTAAAAAACAAAAAAAAAAACAATAGGGTAATAAGGGGCTTTTTAGCAAATGAATAGGTCCAGGATGGAACAAAGCTTCCAAAATCTGCAGAAACCATTTGATACTATTGCTTCCTAAACAAAATACCAAAAACGACCTTATTTTCATGTTCGTATTTCTCCTATCTTAACATTTTAAGAAGCAAAGTGAAAACTCTGTTTTACTTAATTAAATTGACAAGTAGACATTAAATCACTAGGACTGCTTATCTTCCAACAGTGCTACTGTGTAAAGCTAATCTCTAAACATATTTATACCTGAGAATTGATAGATCATTTTTTATCAATATACAGTATAACTAGATTTATTTTTTTAGTTCTGGATCTGCCTTTAAATTATCTTAAGAATCATGTTAGAAAAAGAAAAAATATTGTGAACGAATGAGAAAGAACATAATAACTAAAAGGATATTATATAATGAATAGGCACCTGGCTTTATGGAACCAAATCTGTACTTCCTGATTTTATGGGCAATGCAGCATCTAATAGAGGTCCATTGTGCTACACACAGTGCAAAACTATTACAAAACTACTACATTTTTGTAGTACAAATATTTTACCCCATCATGTATTTTCACCCCATTTTGCACCTTGAAGTATCAAATAAATTGCTGTTTTTATTATTAATTCTATGTACATATTAAATTATTTTACCCAAGAGTGACATTTTTACAGTTTGACAGGTGCCAAGAAGAAGTGAAAATAGTCTAAAATATTTAGAGAATAAAGCTACGTACACACTTCCAATAATTATCGTTGGTAAACGAACGACCAATGTTTGCGTCGTTGGTCACTTTTTTTAGAACGATTTTTGGTTAATCGGTCGTTCATCGGCCGTTCGTCGGTTGTTCGCCGTTCGTTTCCAACGATAAGTATTGGACGTGTGTACACAGCCTAACAGATAAAGAATAACAATGGAAACAAATAAAATAAAAGTTTGTAACCATAGTTAAAATGACAATAACTTAGCTTCAAGTTCACCTGATCTCCCTGGTACCTGTCAAACTATGAAAATGCTCTTTGTGAAAAGAACCTTTAAATCCTTTCTTTAATAATAGAAAGAAGAGCTTGGTACAGTCCCCACAACAACCCCTAAAATGATATCCTTTCAGAACAAATATTGTCAGTAATATCAAGTATAAATGTAAAAATGTTAAATCCACCCCCAAAAAAATTGGCATGGACCACTGACAGATTGAGTTTAGTGATAATTGCACTTTTAATACATGGGAGGGTGAAGAAGTTTCCAATCATGCAAGCATTACATATATACCTATAATATTTGTTACCAAAATTAGTGTTAAGTATGCGATAGACATACTGCTATTCTGCCTTGATGAGATCCAGTTATTATGTGTGTTAAATTGCTCACATGTTTAAGTTCTTATACTGCTCTTTACACTAAAGTCTACAGATGAAGGGTATGCATAAACATTCTGCACAGAAACAAAAAAACCTAGTCTACCGTGTAAGGTAAATTGGTTAGAATTGCATGAACTACTTACAAAGAATTTCATTTCATCGGAAATAATCCTGCTTGAGACCTATCCACATTGTAGTCAGCACACCAATCAAATCTGCAATTTTCACACAGAGACTATCAAGGCTTAGAGGAAACCAGGGCTTGGTTTGTTGAAATGTTGAATATACAATTTTCTGAATAATTTGTACACTAGTCATTTTATTGTGTATAGAAATATTTCATTGAATGAAGCTGAAAGTTAACCATAACACATTGGACCTGATTAATCAAAGCTCTCCAAGACTGGAGAAGATAGATTATTATTGGAAAACAGGGTGATCTAGTAAACCTGAAATAAATCTAGTAAAGGAGTGAAAACATTTGCCAACTAGGAGCAAATTAATTTTAAGAAATAATTTCCATAGTTGCTGGATCACCTAGGTCCTCATTTGATAGTCTATCTTGGAGAGATTTAATAAATCAGGCCTATAGTGTAAGGAAATCATTATTATACAGCTTGTAGAGTAGAAAGCATTGTTAAGGACTAAAACAGCGGTCGTCAACCGGTGGAGAAAATTTTGGTGGTCCGCAGCTCTGGCCTGCGCACCCCCGAGCTGTAGACCATGTCCCCAGTACGAGTCCCAGGCTCAGGAAACAGGGCGAGTTGCTCAGACCTTCGATGAGAGAGTAGACGGGTTCTGGCATCATGATGTCATCGCTTGCAGGGCCAGTAAATTTAGTGGTCCGCCGTTGACGACCACTGGACTAAAACACTTTACTAACTCCAAAGAAATACTGGTATGTATTATAACCACTGTGCACACTTTATTACTCAACTGCTAGATGATGGAATTATTTCACAAGTTTTGGCTCCTTTATGTACAAACTCTTGTGTGAACCTGTCTAAAGGGAACTCAGAAAAGGAGGTAACCTTATGCTTTTTATGAGGCCAGTGGAAAGATCTCATCAAACTTTTGTTTTGTGGTCCTTTGTGTGATGATGTCATAATATGTAATTACACCATCTTGGAGGTGGTACATAGAGGCTTATATATGAATATTTTAGCTTATTGAATTTGTTTGGTTATCATACATGTATTACTTATAGGCAAAGCCAAAGGTTAGTTTTCATGCAACCCTGTCCAGTTTTACATACTTTTCTTTTGCATCCCAGCCCACCTGTTCTAAAGTAAAATAACCAGTACTTTGAAGTAGGGAGACTATATATTGCAATAATCTCCCTCCAATGTGAATGTGCTTGGCAAGTGGCAACACTTCACATTTACAGCTGGCTTAAATTTCTTTGCTTTTGCTATTTTTCAATCTTCCTTATATATCTGGCATTGCAGTACTTTTCAATACAAAGTAGGTTAATGCCTTAAGCAAGCTTTCACCTTCAGTCAACCAAGACCAGGTGCTAAGTGTCCAAATTACTAAGAAGCATGGATTTACTGTAGATACACTTCTTAGGTAAAGCAGCTGAATCAACAAGGTGAAAGTCTTAGTCAAGGTCCAATTCACCAAGAGCGGCTCAGTTTTCAGAAGAGGTCAAAGCCACATGGCTGGGAAACATAAGAAACATTTCAGGATGAGGGACAAATAGATTAATAGCATCTGTAATTTAATTTGACACAGATTCCCAATAGGTTTAAGTGTTGTCTTTTCAAAGATATAATTATATAACTCCCCAGTGAATTTTCTGAAAGGGCAACCTTTCTCCAAATACGTATAGCACATACTGATAAAGGAAATGACATTCTTGGTGGAGATGGAGACCTAAATGGTATAGCTAGTAAAAAATAAGTGAACTGAGTCATTAGTTTCAATATTTAAACTTAAATTAGTTTTGGAGTTAGAGATTATTTTGCAGCTTACCTGATCTCATAAATGGTAGATAATGTTTTTTATGAGCAGATTTTAAGGCACTTGATAAAGCACTTTAAGCACTCCTTTCAAAACTGCAATCCCAACCTCCGATCATTTGGTGGTGCTGTTGTCTTTTTTGAATTAGCTAGTCCAGCTAGCAAGCTAAAGTCTTAAAG
>NC_092861.1:132464125-132644974 GCF_032062135.1 Pyxicephalus adspersus
ATATATATATATATATATAATACTTATCATTATTTTTGCACTAAGTAGTATTGGTACATTTAATTTATTTTATATTTTATTCTTTCATTTGAAACTACATGGTTGCTATAATGTGATATCGTGCCAATTTTTCATCAGAATTATACATCCTATAATGCTTTCTCTTTCAATACTTCTTAACTTTTATTAATTGTATTTTCTCTTGCAAGTCTAAATAAAAATTATGTTTATTCCTAAAGGCTTTGACTCCAACATCATATTGGTAAAATATAATTCTGCGGAATCCTTGGAACAGAGGGGTTTGTTCCTCTGCTAACTGACAACCAATAACTCAGACAATGTGCATTTTATGTTTTGTAATAATTACTGGCAAGTTGAATAACATTCTTATCTCTCATATTTATTTGGGATTCTACAAATAACAGATTTCTACTTCCACCATTATAATGCCAAATAACTGTATCTCCATCACGTCGATATATTTGGGGAATCCACCAGAATCTGACAGCTGTCCTAAAATCTTGTGGGTAAAGACAAAGAAACAAATTACTGCAAGAAATTCTCACCACTGAATGGTGGAAAGAGAAAAAGATATGAGAAGCCCAGGGTTGTTGATTTAACACCCGAGTGCCAAACTAAAGCAGAAATTTTATTTTGATTATGTTGGCCTTTAGGATTTAATTAGTAATAGCTCCATGCTAGATGGTTCCACCATTGTATAGTATTGTGTATGTATCAGAAATTGGTAATTTTTGGTTGTCAACACTGTACTGTGAATAAATTAGATTTTACAGTATTTTTTCTGTTTTATTTTCTTCTTCTTAATATTATTACACATCTGTATTGCACTCAGCAGCCTACGCTGCACCTTGGTTTTGCTGCTTATTTTCCACTCATGCCAAGGACAATATATGGGCATGCCAATTAACTTAAAGCAGAACTTTCATTAGAAAAAAAGCGAATGCTTACTTTTACTTCCACAGAGCCCTCAATCCCTCCACAATTGTCTTCAATTCAGTCCCAGATCGTTCTGAATTCTTTCTTTATTTCGTCACGCAGGAACAAGCGAGCACCTCCTATTTCTGTCTTCTTCCTACTTCTGCTTACGCCACCTGATTTCCCACTACACAGGTGCGAGTTCGGGGAGCGTTTCCTCTTGTAAATGTAAAAAAACTTGCTGATCTCACTGCTCATGCATAAGATTGGTACATTTTAAAATTACAGGTAAAAGCCCCTTCTGTGCAAATCCAAGATCAGGCATGTGCAGAAGGAGCATACATCACATACATCACACATCCCAGGAGGCAGCAGGCTTCCCATTCAGTCTATTCCACCACAGCAGTAAAGACGGGTCTCCCTTTTATTTAAAAAAAATTATTAACTAATTGATAATTTGTATAAAAGGGTTCTCCACCTTTTTATATCAAGTAACAAAGGTGGTCATAGGTCCGCATTAACTTTTTTATTTTTGGAGATGTGAGGAAAACCCGGCGTTTTCAGAAGAAACCCATCAAACACGAGGAGAACGTGCAAACTCAGTGCAGATAAGTGTCCTAGCTGATATTCAAAGCTGGGACCACGGACCTCCAAGGGGAAGTGCTAGCCACTTGAGCCATTGTTGTACAACCTTTTCTGTAACTTTGAATACATTTTTAAGCTGTGTACACACATCAGATGATTTTCACCAGAGACAAGCATGATCATTCAAAACTCTAACATGTGCACAGCAAATGGGGACGTTCACTTTTCATTACTATAGGAGAGAGCACAGCAGGGTGCCGCTTGCATGTCCTGCCCCCTCTCCATTTAACAGAATGGCGTGGTGTGTACAGCGTTCGTTCATTCCTCTGTCACTGGAAATGATCACGAAAAATATTTTCCACTAGTAATCATTTGACATCCATCATATGTTAGTACAGGGCTTTGCAATTAACTTTTACACATTTGCTTGGTAACAGAATTGCACAAGCAGATAATTAAAATAAAATAGACAGTTATTATAGATGTTTCTAAGCACAAACCCACCACGTTAGCACTTCTGGGATAACATGAGACTTTGTGATCTATAAAGTATGTAATGTGCTTTGCTCTTCATATGGTACTTATTATCTAATGTGTCTGCCTTCCTGTCAATGTTCCTTCTCAGATACAAACATTGTGCTGTTTATATAGCTGTAGTCGCTGCCTCTGTTTGTTTTGTTGAATGTCATAAGCTGCTATGGGTACAATGTCATGGTGGGAGCAATAAATCATGTTCAGTTGTAAAAATAAAGGGTTTGTTTTCTTTCCTATCATAACAACCACTTGTGTATTTTCTTTGACAACCATTTAGGAAATAAGTGGTGATTCTTCTTTTAATTGACATCTGTCACTTTGAGATTATAGTGTTTTGGTGTTAGGTGGCTTCCCAACTATTACAGCTAGCAGGTCTTTTTATGCAACTTAAGTTGAACCTGTGACCAGGGTATTTACATTCACACATTTATGAATTCCTAACAAAAGAAAACGAGTTTAAAAAATACCTCATGGACCTTTCTAGCTTCAGGCACTGTGGAACAATTCATCCTTAAAGTTGACAGTAGGGTTATTTAAATGGTGGTCTAAGGCAATCTTGTACATGTACATAGTGACCAGTGACCTGTTCTTCCCCATCACACCCACACACAGTTTAGTTCACTTCACAACCCAAAACATTGTTTTAGGTTTGCATAGGGTATATAAGAACCCCACCAAGTGTTCACCACTGCCTGTCACCTGTTTTTGTCCTTACATTTTGTTCTGGAGACAATACATTAATCTCCTGGGCAGTTAATTTCTGTCCGGTTTTATATGTCTAAAAGCGGTACATTGTTTTTCAATAAAATTTATTTTATAGTATAATATAATAAAGTTTGAAACACAAAAACATGTCAAAATAATAAATTAAATACATTTAAAAAAAAATGCATTGCAGAAAGCATTCCACTCTACATTAACCCTCCTAGTTATAATCCTGAGTGTGACTCGGGGTGGATTTTGCTTGCAAAAAGCGGTAATCCCGAGTCACACTTGGGGTCGCTTTAAGGTAAGAAAAATCCCACTTACCTTGCTCTGTTGTCATTTCCTGTCGACCTTCTGGTCCCTGCAGGTCCTGGGGACACGTCTTCTCCCTCCGATCCCCAGGCGTGAAGTGAAGAGCCGAGATCTACAGGGTTTTCCTGTGACGTCGGTGCGGGCGTCAGGTGGAACGGCCGAAAATTCAAAAAATTTTTTATTGGATTCAATACAAAGTAGCTGTATTAAGTCCAATACAAAGAAATCTTTATATAATATATATCTAATTATAATATATAATATATATGCTACTGTACAGTTATATTACATTTAACAGATGTTAACAGTTTATTAATAAATTAATTACATATATTAACTATTGGACAGATTTTGGGGAGTTATGCCTAAGAATTAAAGCCTACAATGTAAAATAAATTTCCATGCAAAAAAATAACACTTTTTGCATTAAAATATGAACAGAATTAGACCAATAGAGGGGTTAATTTAGCATAATGAGAAGCACTAGAGTTGATTTATTAAGGGCTGATTACTTATCTTTCTTACATCACCTTGCAAAGGACTTTTTAATGGTTAGTGAATTCATTGAAAATTGATTTTGCAAATATTATCCAATCATATACAAAAAAAGAAGAAAAAAAAACTTTTAAAGGCTTTTTACCTGCATAAGATTGGATGGTTGAAGTCAGCAAAGTTTCATCTCATTCACCAAGCTAAGTAAAATATTCTTTGCAAAGTGAACAGCATGAATTGTTTGAGTCCATTGGTTTCAAGACAGCAAACTAAAGTGCATTGAAAAAATCCTCTGTGACTAGGCAATAAATGTGTTTTGTTCCTATGAATTTGTATCTTCCATATGCAATTGTATATGCTCGTATATAGCATCCTTATGCAAGCAACAAATTCATATCTCCTGGCAAATTCATATCTTTAAAATTCTCTATCTCTAGCATTTTAAGAAGCTGACAACATGGTAACACATTAATTAGCATGAGATTCTTGGTATGTGGGAACATGTGCAGTTTTGGGAAGAGTTCCAGCACAAGGGTCAATCTGCCATTCTCTATAAAGTGAATCTAGTGGAATGTTTATTAAATCTGATTGCTCATATCAAGATAAGTGACCCATAACAGTACATCTATAGGAGTGGGAATATATATATTGTATAACTGCTACATCAAATCAAGCAAGACTTTGAAGTGTTCCATCACATACCGGATACAGTGTTTCTATTCTCATCCAATAGAACTAGATGAGATGCTACAATGCTTGGGACCTGTTCATTAAAACATCTTTAAACACAGATTTGCTTTGTTCATATTAGATATTTCCCCTAATGAACCATCAGCTGGTTACTCACATATGGAAAATGTCCACAAGGCTCCATTTTCATAATTGCTATAAAACTGTTTTCAGACAATATGTGCAGCTCAAGCTAGAAAGGCTGATCAGTTTAAATGAAATATTTTTATAAGAGAGACATGAAGACTGGTATTGCTGAACTTTTTTTGTAAATTCTAGCTGCTGGTCCCTGGCTTACTACACTGGTGGTAAATTTAGAATGTTCACATAGCAAAGTGAATTATACCCTTGCAAGGGAAATTTTACTTCCCATTTAAATGGGATCAAGAGCTATTGTCTTCAAACGTCCGATAATATGCAAGGTAACATGCAGTTTTTTTTAGATTGGGTATTTCTTGAAAAGGGAATTTACCACATTCAATAGGCTGCAAGGGGATCTATCACATTTGAAAGAAACCATCCTAAATTTCTTTAGTAAATCAGCACCATTGGCTTCCGCATAACTGTAGTCTTAGATTGTATTATAGAAGCCTGACTATGGTGGGGACATTAGATTGTTAGATTGTGAGCTCCTCTGAGAGACAGTTATTGACATGACTTAGGAGAGTAAGATGCATTTTAAAGAAGTAGCATACCAAATAAGTTTTGGTTCAATATATTTTGTGACCACTCCTGGTACTTTGTACATGATGATGTTGATGGGCTGTGACCAGTTGGACAATGAAGTGGAGTAGCACTGGATCAACAATCTCATTAACCTCCCTAGCGGTTTTTTTCTTTCCAGTTTTGAAACACAAAATCATGTAAAAATAATAAATTGAATAAATTAAAAAATCTATATATATATAATTTTTTTTTTTTTAATTAAAAAAAATACTATTAGATATACTGTAAAATAAATGTTCTTGAAAACAATGTACTGATTTTACATATATAAATCCAATGTATTGCATTCAATACAGTTATTTTGTAAATGGATTTTGAATTTCCCGCCCCACCGGCAACGTACACACGCACCGACGTCACCAGAAACTCCCCAGTGACTCATTGGGTGCAGAAGCCCGCTGGATGAAGAAGGAAGAAGACAGGGATCGCGGCAATGGATGACGCGGGACACCGGCGAATCAGGTAAGCGCTGTATTTACCATTACTTCCCATAGGGTTTACCTACCCCGAGTGTGACTCGGGGTTACCACTTTCAGCAACTTTTTTCTGCCCTGAGTCACACTCGGGGTAGGTAAACCCTATGGGAAGTAATGGTAAATACAGCGCTTACCTGATTCGCCGGTGTCTGAGTTACCGCTCAGAAGGTTAATACACTTCAGAACCAAAGACTAACACCTTACTCCAATTTCTCCAGACAAAACACTTAATACAGAGGGGGATCAGTTTAATGGTAATAACCTCTGAATTGGTTTAGGACAACTAATCATTTCTAGTCATCTGTGCCCTTCCTAATTTAGTTTCCCTTCCTTGCATTCTGCCCAGTTCCAAAAAAATTAAAAATTAAAAAAATTGAACTGGTACCTCCGTCAAGAGTCCTAGCCTTCATTATTACTAAAAATGTTGCATTAGCTCAAGTGGTTGAAATCTAATCCATCCCTAGTCTGCAGCCTCTAATCATATCCCAATATACTCAATAATCCAAAACTATACCTTGATTTGCATGGAAAAAAATATTACTATTATACCTGACTAAAGTATCGATGAACTTATCAATGTCCACCCAGATAACTTTGAACAGGAAATATAGTTCCACATTCCATTGCGGTGTCCATGATAAAGAATGGACAGGTGAGTGCAAACTTTTTTCATTTAGTTACTTCATAAAATACAACTTTAGAGCCCTGAGTGAGAGGGTGACAACAAAGAAGCATAATTTATAACAAGGACATAACATTGTCATTCTGTAATAAAAAGTAAGGACATTCATGTTAGCACAACTGTTATAATAAAAAAAATGCCAGGTTTAAAAGTATTAACAATGCCTTTTAAAATGATATTAACATGTTATAGATTCTTTGTGATTTTAGTAGCTTGGTTATTTGTTTGTATCATTTTACAACCCTGAACTGACTCAATAAGCTTCAGACAATTTTATTAGGTAGGGACCAATCGCAATAACCTTGCAATGTTCTCTGCAGCTCTGACATAGCGAATGTTCTTGTTCTGGCTCTGACCAACACACACAAAGATGAGCCAACACTTCAGAGCAGCAAGGTCATGGATGCAGTATCAGCTATTTCTCTTATTTAGAAGTATTTTCATTATGTAACATATGAAACTGTTATCAGGACCTTCAGCATTTTCTGCTTTGCTATCGTGCGTAAAGTTATATTCCACTCAAAAATGTAACTATAGGAAACAAATTATATTAATTTCTAACACCTTGATCATTTTTTTATTTTTTTTGCTACAACTTGAAGAAATTGTGGCTGCAATTGTAGAGAATCGGCTGAATGCAACAGTATTAAATATAGCTTTCATTTACTCCATTTAGGTTAATGGAGATTCTGATTGCTAACTGCAATCAAAGACTGATTGCCACCATAGAAAAAAACTGATCACACGCTTCCCATGTAGGAAAAAGTGTATATGTATTTCAAGTGTTTATTGAGTTGATTGTCAAGTTTTCTTATTTATTTTGAATGAAATATCAGTGAACTTTAACGCACATTGGTTTTATCGCAACACAACATGGAGATACACTTTCATCAGTAAAGCTTAGTGATACAGCCAACCTGGAATGGATTTCTAAGTATGCACAGCATATCCATTCCAGGTTTGCTAGCTTCACTGATAAAAATTTATCCTCTCCAGCCTTGGAGAGCTTAAAAAAATTACTGCCAATGTGTCTTTTTGGGCATTGAACTGCCTTTACATGGCGCACCTCATGGGTAGTATTGGCATTTGTTCATTGAGGTTCATTTTTATCTGAAATTGTGCCTTATAGATTCAGGTCTATGTGTTTTATCAAATGTTACAGTCAAAGCACTATTACAGTGACGGGAATATGCATATTCTAGAGTAGCGTCATTCATTCTCATGGGCACTCCAACACAACGCACCACAGCAAACTGCAACTTACTCATACTGCAGGAAACTGTAATAAATGGTGATCTGGTGTGCATCAGAAAAAATCCTTTGCATTGGAGTCCATCTTATTCAAAATGAATAGACATCCTTGATGCAAGATACATTAGAGCCGGACACAATGAGCCTAATTTATTAAAACTCCCAAAACACTTTAGAGGATGGATTATTGTAAGGGAAGGTGGATGATTCAGCAAACCTGGAATGGATTTCCTAAAAATAAACAACTATTAGTTTTTTACAATTCAGGAATACATCTATTCCAGGTTGCCCATGATAGTCTACCTTTTGCAATCTTTGAGAGCTTTAATAAATCAGGAACAATGGGGCTGATTTTCCAAAATAATATTTGCTGTTTGCTTAGCAAAGTGAACTATTCTTTTGCAAATGATATTGCACTTCACTTTGTAAATGGGTTAGGAGCTCCACTGGCTTCAACCAATAATGTGCAAGTAAATTTTTTGTGTTTTTTTTTTTTTATTTTAAGTCTTCTTTTAAGATTTCCTTGTTTGTAATTTGGTATTCTTTACAACGTGAATTTTACCCACATTTGATAAACTAATTGAATTATACCTTGCACTATATAAAGTGAACAGCCAAAATGATTTTAGTAAATCAGCCAAAATGTGTGTTAACTTGCATTATTTAACACATGGCCTATATATAAATGGATCCTTAGATCTGGTCTTTAGGATCCTTGCACCTACAGCCAATGTGAAGGTAAGAATTAACCAGAGATCACTAGTGGGCGTCCTATTATAATCCGGACCAGCAACCCTTTTCTAATGTCATTAAACATCCCAGGGCTCACACATATACCAAGAAAAGAGAAGTGCTGATGTAATAACTAATTATGCATTCATGTAATAGAGGACATTCTCTCTGTATTAAACTGAACCTCCTTAATATGGAAATATTCTTTATCATGCAGAATTTATTTCATCAGTATATGACACTTTATATGTCACTTCCCCATCACTACCAGTTCTTTATCACTCAGGATTCCCCTGTGACTCAGTTTAGAAAGAGCAAGAAACCACAAGCTACTTAATCTGTCTTTGAAAAGAGAAACTTGACATACTTTTGAGGTTTTTCTCTAGCGCACAGGAAACAGGAATTCACCAAGTTAACCATGGCCCAAAAATGACCTCATGTGGAGTTTATTAATATGAACGTTTTGTAAAGTCACGTCACTGAACAGTTGCAACAATTCAATACTCACTATTAGGACATTGTTACAGTCAATGTGTAATTGGTGAAACTAAAGTTCAGCCGTACTTATGAAGCACTTAGCTTTTTTGTACTTTTTGTACCGCTAACCACTTAATTAAGTCCCAGTACCTGAAATCCCATAAAGCAGTCTGCCCAGTGGATTTTTTACCAAGCTATTATTATTAAACAAAATTGTAGTCTCAGATATTCCCGCAAATATACTTGAGAAATCTTTCTGACTATAACAATTCTACAGCAAATGTGGTTTTTATGTAACATAGCAAAAACTGAAATTACCTGTGAACTTTAACTTAAGGACACTCAGTGTATTATAAATCATTGCATTTTTTGTATTACAAAGTTACATGATGTACATTTACCATACTTAGCAATTATGCACAGCTTACAAGCCAAATATAGCACACAATTACCTTTTGGTAGACACCCTGAAGCAAAACCAGGTCCAGTAGCTTGTCATTTCCACCACCCATTAAGACGTCATCTTCACCTTGGACTTCATGGTGGGCTTCCAGATCCCTGGTGCTGCATATGAAACATGTCTCTACACTGCACCGTGCATGTATCGAGTAAAAAAATACCAGCATGCCAACCTTAAAAAATTGCTCTGGCCCAGTGGTCGCCAACCTTTCAGACCTCACGGACCGGTCACTAAATCCATGGAATCTGAACCGTGCATGCGCGGGGAGCCGTGTGCCACTCAAAGGGGAAACTTCCTCCAGAGGGATGTAATTATGCCGGAACCCGTCTACTCTCCCATCGCAGGCTCAGACCTGCTTGCTAAACATCCTGGGGGGACAGTAGCGCAGGGCTGTGGACGCAACAAAAATTTTGTCCACAGCCCTGCGCTACTGTCCCCCTAGAATATTTAGGAAGCAGGTCTGAGCCAACAATGGGAGAGTGGGCAGGTTATGTCAATCCGGGGACAGAGCTGCGGACCACCAAAATTTTCAGTTAGGAGTTTACAGTGAATGATGGCTCTAGACTTATTGTTTTTTTTTTCTAGTGTGTGTGACAATATGTGTGGTGAAGCTGTAATTTTTTGCACACTCAACACGTGTTTGTGGTTATATGTGCATGTATTTGGTGCATGTAGCCTACTAAAAAAATATGTAAGGGAGAGTTATTTACTAGAAATTCTCTTTTTTCTCTTCTCTTCATTATTATCACAAGGGGAATAATTAACCCTTTATTATATAGTATAGTATAGTTGAAGGAGACATCAGGGGTGTATTAGACCCCTAATGTCAAATCTGTTTAAGATAATCTGTGTCTGTTCTTGATCATCTTCTTCTTTGAGTTTGACAGCTCTAAACCCTAAAATGCTCACTATTCCATGTTCATACAGAGAGGCATTCACTGTTCTCCAACCATTGTACATCATGTCACCCTCCATGATGGTCCCAGGAACCAAGAAGGGACAGGCAGGCCCGGGAAACAAGCAGGAAATGTGGCACCTCTCACAACATGTACTTTAAAGAACAATTAAATGCCACAACACACTGCAACATATCCACATTGCAGTATAGTGATGGATGCTGTGTGGTCACATAGTATGTTTTTCTACATTGTGAAAAATTGGGTATGTCTGTTTTGGTTAATTTAAAATGAAAGAACTACCTTGATGCAACATACAATAATGCTGGACACAATGGGCCTGATGTATTAAAGCTCTCCAAGGCTGGAGAGGATTCACTTTCATTAGTCAAGTTGGGTGATCCAGCAAACCTTAACCTATTTGTTAGCAAATGTTTTCAGTCCTATACCAGATCCATTCTAGTTTTTTTTGGATCACCCAGGTTCACTGAAAAAAGTGAATCTTCTTCAATTTTGGAAAGCCTTTATAAATCAGGCCCAATGGGGGTCGGTTTACTCAAGAGATATAAGGCTGTTCAGTTATCAAAGTGAATTATCACCTTGTAGTAAGCTTAGTAAATGAGTTGATGCTCTAATGACTTCATTCATCCATCATATGCAAGTAAAAAATTTGTTTCCTTGCATGTGAATGGGTGTTCTCTGCAAGTTAAATAATTCACCACCCATTAAGGCAACCCTAGCCAAAAAAAGGTAACTAGGAGGTAGAAGTTTGGGCACAGGCTTTACACACAGTACTGCCAAGTATAGAGACAGATGTCAGAGACCGTGTAATTCATATGCATGTAGTAGCCATCCATTGACCCAAGAGCATTGGTGTGGACATTAAAGGCTGGCATGGAGTCAGTAGTAAAGATGGCAGCTTTGGGGGATGCTTTGATGACAGGATCTTGGTACTCCGATTGCCGCAGGGCGTCTGCAAAAAAGTAAGTGTATGCAATAATTAGTAAGTATGCTGTGCATACTTAGAACAAAGGGCTCAGAAATTCATAACACAAAATATATAGGGCTTAGGCTAAGGGTACGAACCACAGAGAGTATAGGACCATGTAATGCGCAGGGTGAATGTGACGTGAGTATGTAACACCCCGGCCAATCTACAATCTAAAATTACTCCCTGTTCACTGTAACAAATTGCTCTAAACCACAATCCTTTGAGTACAGATTTCCCCTCCCTTAACCCCTATAAATCCAATTATATACAAATAATGTACATTAAGATAACACAGATCATCTTAAGGAAGGTTTTCCTAAATAAACAAATAAATAATATAAGTAAATAAAATGTTCTTGCATTCAATGAAAAGAACTCTAAATATATTATTGTACCGAACTGCTAAGGAGGAGAGTAAAAGATAAGCAAAAATAAAAAAGAAAGCTATGAAACTTTGCAATGCACTGTATATTGAATATAAAATTAAATTTCCAAAACTCAGAAAAAAACTTCAAAAAGCTAAAATTAGGAGAACTTTAACATATGGAACTGAAACTGTTGTTTTGCACAGGAGAATGAGAAAATATTTTAAATTGGGGAATAGAAGATTTTAGGGGAAATATTTGTACCAGGGTGCCAGCATGGACTGCAGAAATAAGAAATAATGAGGAAACAACACTCTAAAGGAGAACCTGAAAACAATATTTCAAAACTGAGAGTAAGGCAACTTAGTTAAAAAAGGACATAAATTACCTCAACTTTGAGATAAAACTTAATTGAATTAATTCCCTTATAGGAAGAAGTGATTAAGGGGGATATTAACACTAGTGATGAGAGATCAAGTTTTAAAACTCTTTCTCATGGTGAATTTGGCCGCTCTTGCTTATCGAATTTTAAGCGAGAACGGCCAGTGTAAATTCGCCAATCAAGGTTGAATTTAAAAAAAAACCAAAAACTTTTTTTAAGTGTGTGATCCGCGGCACTATAGGTTAATTAAACTCTAGTGCCAGGGATCACACGTCTTTTCAATGAATGCGGCCACCTCGGTTTTGCGAAATTTCACAAAACCATCTGATGTTCGAGGAAATTTTCGTGGGAATGCCAGAGGCTCATCTCTAATTAACTCCTATGCACATATAACAACAAGTATAGTACGTGGTCCATATAGTAAATACGGTGTTGTTCACTTTTAAATGACAATTTTTAAACCATGTTTCTAAAAGGATAAAATATATCTAGCCATTTATATCTTTATGAAACAAAATTGTGCATTTGTGATTCCAGGAGAATCTAATTGCCATAAGGTATCATAAATGATATTTACCCTACTGGAACAAGTGTGACCATGGGAATAAATGAAAATTCATTCACTCTACATAGTTATTGTGTTGATCTAAAGATAAAATAGAAATATCTATCTCTAAATGATCAACAGAAAAGGCCACACAGAGTTTGCATCGCATTTGACAAATATGTTTGTCCTGTGCCTGTAGACTGAGAGTAAAAGCACTGGGCAATAAATAACCCTGCTTTAGGCTGGAAGAAGTGTCATCTACTGAATTTTTAAATACTGAAAATTTAAAACTTTTTTCCGAAGAGATCCAGGCCCCGCAGGAGTAGGATTTGTCCTACATAAAAGGTCATGAATAATAACATTCTTAGCAAGTGGTCCACTCAAAGATAGCCAAAAAACGGGCACTTCATTGCAATACAACCCTAAGGCTAGATTATTTCACCTTACCACCAGCTCAGCATCAAACAATTAACCCCAGTGCCCAAATAAAACTCTTTCATTTCTCACTCCACAATGACACCAAAAAGTGAATTTCATAGCCCAGATAGAAAAAGCAAGATAATCTTCTAATAAGCCCATTGCACAATTTATTGCTACCTGGTCTGCTTGAAAATGTTACAAACCCCAACAACCCCAAAGAGACCAGAACCACCAGTGTGAGACACTCTTCCTAGATTTGGGTCACATGGGTTCCAAAAAATGTATTTTTCCAATCTGTATGATTTTTATTTTAGCCAGGACCACCAGAATCACCATAACTGATTGGTTGCTAGTACTCCCACTCCCCTCTAATCTCTTTCTATTTACTCTCTACAGTTGGCACTTGATCCTTTTATCCAGTTGCTTCTCGTCAGTCTCGTCAGTTCCACCTCTTTTCTTCTTACTTTTCTATTAGCACTTATATCAATTTCCCAACCATTTATTTTTTATGCACAAAATGTATGTTCAATCTGCCTATGCCTGACTTTCAATTACCATTTGCCCACAAAATTGCAAAAACAATTAGCTTGAATTAATAAAGAAGATCTGAAGTCTATTTTCCTGCTTGTCTATTCTGCCAAGGTAACATCCTACTTGAAGTATCTAATACATATGTATACATATAATAAAATTATTTTAGTATTATCATTTTTTTTTATAATTGTATTATTTTTCTTAGTGGCCTTTTAACCAATGTAATCTGGTGAAGCGGAAGTAACAAGTATCCAGGAATTCTGCCTACTGATATAGCTCAATGAAGAAAATTTACGAGTCCCGAGCTTGTGATGATAAAATTTTCTGTTTCATGTCATGCAGGGTGGGCAGGAACTGGCTACATGCATGATCCACTTCACCTCATTAATGTGGGCCATCACAAGATGGGGGAAGTTATGAGTGAAAAGGGTATATCTCGTTGCAGTTTCTCACATTCAAATGAACTTGTTCATGTAATGCAGAATATGTTTACAGAACCCCAAGCACACCACAAAAACCTTAATCTAATCATCAATCGTTCATGGAATGTACAATGGTGTGATATTTTGTCAAAATTTCCAGGTAGGGATAAAATGGCATTATAGGTGTAGGGCAGATGAAGTTGAAGGCCCCAACTCCTGTTCAGAGATGGCTTTTCTAATATGATGTAGTTGTCCTCTTTTACGCCCCTTGCAAACAAGTCGTCTCCTCTGTCCAATATATGGACCTCATTGTCCTGGATATTATGACCCTTTTCCTTAAAATGTAGAAACATTGCTGAATCTTGTCTTGTAGCATTATCCCTCCTATGTTGGGCCATTCATTTGTTGAGAGGTAGTTTCGTCTCATGTCATGTCTCGATGTACAGGTCTTTGATTTCTCACTACACTGAACTCGTATTCCAGGTTTTCTTGCTTGTGTTTGGGTGTTAGGTCTTTTTGGGATGTACAAACCTCTGTCTCTGTATTTCTACACTGCTCTGCAAACAATACGTTTTTTCACTTGTGTTTGGGTTTTGGGCCTTTTGGTTTGTTTGTTAGGAATGTGATCTTTGTAAAAAACTTACTCACCTGTTTTTCAAGTGGTGGCCTTCTAACCTTATGTTTGTATGGAATCTCATGGGGAAAATGTGGTGCTATTTACACTGCACTTCACTGTTAGAATCTCTTCAGGCAGGTAGATTGGGAGCACCTGAGGTGTAGAGTCCAGATGACACCTGGTTTCCATCAGAGCACCTGCAAGGGGTGATGAGGCAGCTGCCCTAGAGACCGGTGGGCTCTGTGCTGCAAGTTGTCACAAGGCCGCAGCCCTCTGTGTCACCCTACATGAGATGGAGGGATAGAGAGGCTTTGGTGTTGAGGCAGACAAGAAAGGAAGACCATGGTGAGAATAGGTCAGAGCTGGTGGCAGGCAGGCATAGTCCAAGTTCCAGGCAAATGATCCAGACAGGCAGCAGGCAAAGTGTAATTCAGAGCAAAAGCTCTGTGGGGAAGACAAGTGCGGGATGTCTCAGGATGGTTTAGTGGAGAGCATCACAGAAACCCCATAGGCAGTATGACATTTGCAAGACAAGAAGTTGCTTCTGAGTATTCTAATTCTAACTGAAAACTTATAAATCTGTAATATTTGCAAAACACAATGATAAAATGTACTAAGATGTTTTTTTATTGTAACTTATACTGGAAAGTTTCTGTGCGTTTGAAACTTTGAATAGACTTTCATTGGCAAAAACCCACTGCAATCAAAATGTTGGAGAACAATTGTAGTAAATACTATTCATCCTGTTTGGCTTACCCATGTGTAAAGTTCCTTCCTGAAGCTGCCAGAAAACAATTCCATGAAAATGGATTAATGCTCAGTAACAAACACAAAGGGCCAATTGGTTCCACCTGGCTGAGATTGACAGCATCACACACAAGCATAATTTATTTTTGGGGGCCTAACTGATACCATGCCTATTGGTGGGTGATCTTTTTCCACTGTAACATTTCATTAAATCCTTGAGGACCAGAACCGTTCCACTACTTTTTAAGCAGTATGTATGTGACTGCCCCAGAATATTGCCATTCTATAAAGTCTTTAGGAGAATAATATCTGACAACATTTATGAAGGGTGTCTAAAGGAGAGTTTTTGTATTTACTGTAATTGATAGTTTTTAATACCTTAAATCAGTGTTTTTCAACCGCTGTTCCGCGGCACACTAGTGTGCCTTGAGAGATCTTCGGGTGTACCGTGGGAAATTATCCAACTTCAGTTAATTGGTCCCAAAATGATTTATTTACTGCAAAAAATTTGTCTTCATTTGTCTATACCAGCGATGTATAGTGATAGGCAGAACCAAAAAAAACTCTTCCACTAGATGGCAGCAGGTAGCTAATTTACGTGTCTGACTTTTTGGTGGTGTTCCGTGGGATTTTTCTAATTGTAAAATATGTGCCGCGACTAAGAAAGGTTGGGAAACACTACCTTAAATGAACAAAAAAACTATGGTGAGCATTGCATGGACAAACCTGGAAATGTCCATGGCAATCAGAGAAAGCTGCACCTATGAGACTGCAGACTGACATCAATGTACAATATTTTAGTTGTGAAAAAAAATAAAATAATCTAATTTGAAGGATACATCAAATTTGATAATAAAGCCACAAAATGAGGATTTGGACTCCTTTTTTTTATAGCGTCTGGCATAGCCCAAATATTCCAAGCCACCTTTAATATTAAAACTGTCTTGTTGCCATTAATCTGGCAGTATAAGAACAACAAGATATAAATTATGTGATCTTTTTAAATTATTATTATGAGGTATTATCATGTTTATCCAATTTAAGATTGTCGTGCTTCAGACTGGGAAGTTGCACAGTATATTGTCATTGTAAATTCATCTTTCCTACCTTTTCATAATATTATCAAGGCTAAGCAGCAACATTTTATACCTATTAAATAAATACTAGAAAAAATGCAACTAGTTTTGGCTACTATTGCTGTCTGTGACGGTCCTTTTTACATATCGGCATGTATGTGCTGCCAAACTGTTACTCACACTAAATTTTATTAGTAAGTATGTTCAAGAAAAATATTATAAATTTGTGGCAAGTAGAATAATTATATAATTTTCAGACAGGATATTATCAACTCTTTCCAAGTAATTCTTTAACCACTTGGCATCCCGAAGTGTTCAGTAGCTGTTTTGACAAGTACTTGTGGTTGACTGTGGTTGTTTTATTTTGTGTTGAACTGGTCACAAATAAGGGATATGTGCTCTCCTGCTGCTGCACAATAAACCACTGGGAAACACTTGTTAAATGATTGCAAACACTTGTAAAAACATTTATAATCAGCCCTAATAAAGTCTATAGAAGCAGGTCACCAGCTGACCGCCCTGACATGCTACACGAGGCATCTCAAAACCCCCCAGACACCAGCACAAAAAGGATTTCAACGGCTCCAATTTGTTCCAGTAAAATCCAAGGTTTGGGGTGGTTGAAGACTGCTTGACAGTGGCGAACTACTGCAGGTAATACAACTGTTATCAGGGGGGATTAGAAAAACAAAACTGTTGAAACTGTTGTGTTAATGCTACTTTCTCACAGACTTCATCATATTTTTTTTATTTTGCCGATTGTTTGACTTTAACCAAAATCAGTCAATCAATGGTGTAAAACATAGAAAAACTGCATGTTATGGCACTCATTCTGTGAATTGAAAGGGCAAACCCAGCTTGGTATTGAAGACAGTTGGAGTGTTAACTTTAGTGTCACTTTGTTTCAAAATCATTCAAGGTGTGGTGGGAAAGTAAGATTCTAAATATCCAAACATTCCTAGGTTTACCTTGCCGCTGCTTGTTGGACCACTTTGATACCTTTTAGGTATACAATAACTACAATCTCCTACCTGCTTGTAAATAATGTAAGTTCTGAGCTTTAAATCAAATTTCAAGGTAAATAGCAGCCAGCATTTCCAGAGATCAGCTTTAAAATATTTGGCAGTTTTTCCTGTTTGTGGTCCTTTAGAGAGATTACCTTTTACTTCCTATTACGTGGAAATCAAGCAAGAATGGGGGAAATCTTTTCCTAAAGCAGACATGTCATCACATTTTTAAATTATATAAAAGGGTGACCGTCTCTTTTTTTTAAATGTTTAATAAAAAAATGTTTTTATATTTTACATTTTTCTGAAAGTGGAGACCTGCAACCTTCTGGGAAAAAGTGCATTTCTCATAATTGGCTTTCCTATATTATATATAAAGAAAAAGTTAATGCGCAGTGAGATCAGCACTTTTTTTTACATTTTCAGGAAGACATCACCTGATCATGCCCCTGCACAGTGCAAGTTTAGGTGAGCTGGCAACAACTTGAAAGAAAAAAAATGGTGGTGATGGATGAAACAGAGAGTGCCGGAAAGAAGAGGGAAGATCAGCCAGCATGGGACTTGTTGGTGTATTTAGGTGATTTTTTTTTTCATGAAAGTTCCACTTTAGGTTGTTACTAGAACAGGTTTCCCTATTTGGAGACTGTTCGTCATTTGTTGTTCTGTGGTGACAATAGTCACCTGGATAAATGAACAAATATAAAGGGAGAATATCCCCAGAAGGGGTATATCAAGTAATTAAAAAATTAGAAAAATATTTTCCTTTTCTAACCATGAAAAAGAATTAAAAAGTTTTACTGTTATATATGGTTAATCATTTATCAGTTGTATATTAAACTTTACTTGGGATAATTCAGTTAAAATTCTGACTTTAAACCTATTGTAATTATTTTGTGATTCACTGAGGACCATTTCAGACTTATATTATTATATACCTCAGAATTATACCACAGACTCAACCTCATTCCCCACTGTAACATTCAACTTAATAGAAGTGGACACAATTGCATTGCAGTGGATTGTGGAGTAGTTTCTGGAAACAACAAGTCGTTTCTGGCCACACGGTTGCCTTTCCTCCTGTGAAGCCGCACCACCGCAAATGCAAGGACAACAAATACAAAGCTCTGACCTGAGCACATAGAAGCAATTTGCTGTCCACCTGGGAGCCGCTAACCATGCAGTTTTTCACTACAAGTGTGAAAGGGGCCTTACTGATTTGATATTTTGATAATTTACTCAGAGCAATGTATGTACCAATAGTAGACCAACAATGATCTGACAAGGTCAGATGTTCATAATACTGATACAAAATACAACAAACTCTGAATAAAGTTCACTGGTTTGTTCTATTACCTCAATAAAGTGGTAATTTTCAAGGAACTGAAATTCTTAATAATAATGACTAATAAAATATTAGAACATGTTCCCTGTACACAGAAGCACATATCATAGTTCAATTGTCGGTTACTTGATCACAAATATCTGACCCTTGAAAGAACAATTTTTTATTCAAAACACTCCACACCATTTTATGGTGAGTATTGTGTTGGTTTTTCCTTGTAATACCAATAGGGAACAAGTGGGACCTGACAGCTGGATTTTATTTTTTACTGGAACATCTATTATGTGAACAAATAATAGAGAACTTTCCAATTCGTAGTTTCACTATACAACTGTAACATGAAGCAACTTGTGTTATTACAGGAGAATTGTTGCAAAATTTCAAATCTCACGTGACTCACGTGCTTTGCCCCATACAGGAACAACCTTATATTTAAGCAAAAAGGAAAGTCCAGGGCTCATCATAGAGTTTCTATGGTGCTATAAATAAGAGAAAAACATAGAATGAACATGCTAAATATAAACTAATGCTATAGCACCCCTTCACATTCAGTCCCCGTAATTGTATTTTGTCTTGCCCGTGGCAATGCTTACTATGTTTGAGGTTATTGTTTGATCGTTTATACAGCTTTTCACATATTTAAATATGAAATTATAAAAACAGACTATTTTACTTCTCCAGTCCCAGTCCCCCAGGGTAGGAAAGCAGGGGGTGTGGGGACAACATAGTGACTGGGTAATGTTAGCATAGCAGTAGGATTAAGGGTGTAGCTGTTATCCAGCTCAAAGTGACCAGTACATGTAGTAGACTAGTAAGAAAAAATCAAGACACAAGATAAAGTCAACAACAAACAGGCCGAGCAAATTCAGCAGGCAGAGACTAAGTCAGGGACAGGCTGGGTCAACAAAAAAAATAAAACTTTCCTGGGTTGGTATAGGAACAGATGGGCACAGAGGCAGAAGTTGCAGGTGGGTCAAAGAACAAACAGGGTGAGTAATATTAAGCAATCAAGTCAGGGTGTGGGGATTACAGATAAAACAAATACTGCCTAAGAGCATTTAACAAGGAAGCCTGGAAAGGCCAACTAAATGGCCTATTTGGCACCATTGTGTTCTATGAGTGTGCACGCCTGTGCATGTGCAGGTATTTGAACTTTGTTTTGGCAAGACAGACTAGAATGATCTTCCTGACACAGATATTTAGCAGTGATATTTTAGGGACCAATAAAACCCGATATTACTTACATAATAAATATTAAAAATCCAATACTTTGACTATATTATATTCAATTACTTTTAACATAATATTTTAAATAATTATATTAAAATAATGGATTTACTCGGTTCAACAATGAGAATTTGTGAACTAGGGTCCCAGTCATCTCCTTATATTAATCGTGTTGACCCAAAACAAAAAAATATTAGACTTATAGCTTTATTTATTAAACAGGAAATCTGACATTCTCTCAAACATTCCCTGGTGGTAATCAGTTCTTGCCATTGAAACTCATGGACATGAAAGATTCCCTGTTTTTTAAATAAAGAAGTGTCTATACTACTGGTTATTCATGAGTTAATTTCCAAAACACAGCTATAATTTCTCTGTACTGAAACTTCCTTTTTTCAAAAATGAATCATTACTTTACAAAATGGCCAATTCATGTATTGCACACTGTTCTTGCTTTAGGCAATGCAATGTAATATGTATAAACAAATATACGGTTGAATCAAAATGTTAAATGCATTTCTCATTTTTGCTAAATATACTGTGCTATCACTGGAACCAGAATACTGGAATTAACTAAGGGACACAAATAAACATTGATTTTTAAAAAGAAAAAAAATATTTTTCCATGTATCAGTCTGTCATTCATCTAGCTATCTATACATTTCTGGTTTATATGTAAACATTCTGATGAGAGATATTCTCATGGGTTTAGCCTAAAGAAGGTTTCTACACTGCAATACCAGTTCAGGTTTTACAATTTCATGAAACTCAATTATTTTGGCCTCACATTTTATAGAATCTAGTCTGACATTATTGGAAAATTAATGGTTATTATGTTACACAAGTCCCTGTAGGAAAAGGTTGGTTAACCTTCCTGACGGTCTGATTATATCAGTAATGTTGAATGTCAAAGCGGTACATTCTGTTTAAATTTCCCGCCCAGTTACACCCCCTAGCACACACTCACACCTCCCATTGATCAAGCTGGAAACGCAAGGCCAGGGGACACAGGTGCCGGGGAGACATCGCCGGAGGACGCCGCAGCGTCGTCAAGACCAGGTAGGTCCTTTACAATGCCACCCTGATCACGGTTACCGCTGAAAATAACCCTGAGCCACACTCGGGAATACCACCAGGGAGGATTAAGTGGTGGGAAAGATATATCATTATAGGCTACACAGTGCACACAGAAATGAGACCACAACAAATCATTGTGTCCCCCTGGTACATTTGGATTATTGTTCCATGGTAAGGGAATATTAATATTATTATTATTATTATTATTAATAAACAGGATTTATATAGCACCAACATATTAGGCAGCACTGTACATTAAATAGGGATTGCAAATGACAGACTAATACAGACAGTGATACAGGAGGAGAGAACCCTGCCCCGAAGAGCTTACAATCTAGTAGGTGGGGGAATTTCACACACAATAGGATGGGAGATATGTAGTGGTGGGAAGTAGTGATGGTTTCAAAAGACAGAAGAAGACGGGTAGGCAAGTTTAAAAAAATGGGTTTTGAGCGCTCTTTTAAATGAGCAGAAAGTAGGAGCACACTGAATAGGGCGAGGGAGACCATTCCAGAAAGTTGGGGCAGCTCTAGAGAAGTCTTGTATCCGTGCGTGTGATGAGGTTATGAGTGAGGAAGTCATTAGTAGGTCATTGGAGGAGCAGAGAGAGTGGCAGGGGGAGTATGTTTTTACCAAGTCAGAAATGTAAGTGGGACAATAACTGTGTAGGGATTTGAATGCAAAGCACAGGAGCTTAAATTTGATTCTAAGGAGAAATGGAAGCCAATGGAGAGAACTACAAAGAGATGCAGCGGAAGAGGAGCGGAGAGAAGGATGGATGAGTCTGGCTGCAGCATTCATAATAGATTGTAGAGGGGAGAGTCGGGTTAGTGGAATACCAGCGAGAAGGATGTTACAGTAGTCCAGACGGGAGATGATAAGAGCATGTACAAGGAGTTTGGTGGTCTCAGGAGACAGGTAGGGGCGGATTTTGGAGATGTTGCATAGGTGAAAGTGACAGGACCTGGAAATGTTCTGAATATGGGGGGTAAATGAGAGGGCCGAGTCAAAGGTGACACCAAGACAACGTGCCTGAGGGGAGGGCCGAATAACAGTGTTGTTAACAGTTAGATATATGTCATATATATTTGGAATTTGAGGGGGGGATGATGATGAGTTCTGTTTTATCCAGGTTGAGTGGTCAGACATCCATGATGAGATGGCTGACAGGCAGCATGAGACCTTATCCAAGACTGAGGGAGACAGGTCAGGAGTGGACAGATAGATTTGAGTGTCATCAGCATACAGATGGTACTGCAATCCAAAGGAGTATATGAGACTACCGAGAGAGGAGGTGTACAAAGAAAAAAGAACCGGTCCAAGGACTGACCCTTGGGGAACACCAACAGGGAGGAGAGTCGGTGAGGAGGAGTTACCATTGAAAGAAACTTGAAAGGAGCAGTCAGACAGATAGGAAGCAAACCAAGAGAGAGCAGTGTCACAGATACCAATGGAGCGCAAGATTTGGGGTGGTCAACAGTGTCAAAAGCAGAGGAAAGATCAAGGAGAAGGAGCAGGGAAAAGTTGCCTTGAGACTTAGCTCTGATGAGGTCATTGGCCACTTTAGTAAGGGCTGTTTCAGTGGAGTGGGCAGCTATAAAACCAGACTTAAGGAGGTCAAGGAGAGAGTTGGTGCTCAGGTAATGGGTGAGTCTTTTGTAGACAAGGCGTTCAAGAAGTTTGGGGACATATGGGAGAAAGGAGATAGGACGGTAGTTGGAGGGTAGGGAGGGGTCCAGTGAGGGTTTCTTTAGGATAGGGAGAATTATGGCATGTTTAAAAGCTGAGGGGTATTTACAAGTGGAAAGGGAGAGGTTGAATAGTTTGGTTAGGTCAGTCCCTTCCTCGTTTTTTAGGCTGGTGGCCACAGGAACTTTTTGGCCACAGGAACTTCTGAGCAGACATTTCTTGCAGCCTGAATTCATTTGTGAGCTGAACAAGAAGGAGACTATGACTGGCTGTGTGTTGGAGGAGAAGTAACAACAATGACCCAGCTCAAGATACACCGAAACTTGTAGTACCACTGACCAATGAGCTTAGATTGCTAATTATACTGTTAGGCTATATACACATGTGGGATATTTGTCACTGGAAATCAATTTTCATGGTGGTTCCCATGACAGATGAATGAAAAAAAGGTGTACATACAGCATCATACTATTCGATGAAGAGCAACCCGCTATGCTCTCCTCCATTGACATGCATTAGCCAGAATGGACACATGTCAGATTTGCACTTAAGATGAGCATGACTCTTTATCTTGGGGAGAAAAATTTGATGTGTGCACAAAGCCCTCTTCAGGCATTGATCTCTATATTGGTGATTATGACTTCGGCTTAGGATCTATTGCAGAATTGTTTCCTTTTCCCTATCTGGTGAAGCCGAGTCATGATGTCTCGCAGATAGTTTTGGGAGAAGCATCCACCTTTACCATATGAAATAATTGATTTGCCATTTAACATTGCTCATTTTCCCTTTTGTGGCCCTTATCATTCAATTGGGGGACCATCATTCTTGCTGGTTTGTTCTTGTCACCGTTTTCGGGTTTTTGGGCATGTCACCTCTTGTACGGCAAAAACAGGAAAACCTAAAGAATTTCAGCGGCTCCTATGGTAGTAAGTACTTTATATCAAACGCCTTAGGGCTCTGTTAATAAAATACGAAATCTTACATTCTCTCAAACATTCCCAGGTAGGAATCAATTACTGCCATTGAAACACATAACCCTGGAAGATTCCCACAAGGGAATGTTTAGGGGAATGTCTGATTCCTTGTTTTAGAAATAAGGCGCTTAGTTTAGCTCACACAGCATTATTTGGGGATGCTATTTTATCATTTTGCCTTGATTCTCGAAAGCCTTGTACTTATAGAGAAACGTATAGGGAGGGGGGTTTGTTAATAGTCTGCAACCAATGTTCCTCAACATTGTTCAAGCTAACAACCCTTGTGGCAATCTCCAGCTCATAATCAAAACCTTAAACACTTCCTAGACAGCTATTTTCTGTGTCGACATGTCTTGTGGTTTTTTATGTTAGGGTCTAAGATCTGAGGTCACCGTCAGAACATTTGAGTCAGGATTTATTCATCTGTCTGTCAACAAAGAATTCAATAGGTCTTTTTGTAACAGAAGATATAATTTACCTTATAATAGGTTATAAGGGACATAGTTACAGAAAAGTGCTCAACACGTACGAGATCACCACTTCTTTGCGTTTTTTTCTGATCGCCTTTTTTATTTCACATTTTTAAAAGACTCGATCAGTGTTTTTAATCAGTGCTTTGATCACTATACTATAATACCTCTAATTAGATCATCCAAGCTCCATTCATTACCAAACACGACCCATTTATTTCAATGGTAGAGATCAACAGTTTACCCAACAATGGGTGATCATTTATTAACATAAGGTGATTCTACTCATATAAATGGAGCAATATGAAGGTCAAAAGCGCTTTTATTTCTACTGAAAAAACACAACTTTGCTGGTGATCATGTTGATACCCAATTTTGTAAATGAGCCTCTAAGTGTGTAAAATGTGAATGTTATTATATAATATATATATATATATATATATATATATATATATATATATATATATAATATAGGCACTCTGGCTTCTAATATCCTCATACGAGGAGGCTGTGTATTATGCCTCATATTAGCAGAGTGATAGTGGGTATAAAACCTACACTTAATATTTCAGCTACAGTTTAATATGGCACATGATTTCCTAATCTTTTTACAAAAAACTTGATTTCCTGTGTTTTTCCACGCAGTATGACCCCCTACAAGAATTCCTCTTCTTTACAACATTTCCTCTATCTTATTGAAACACTGAATTTATTTTAAAGCCTCTGACAATCCTTCATACTGACTTATCACACTAGACATCCTGAACACATGCTGACCATTCTGGATTTATTCCCATGTGGCTCCCCAACAGACTGACTATAAGGAAGCCCAGCATATGCATGATACTGTGATTTAACTAGTAGACCGTAGAAGTGAACCAAAGAAAACTTATTGACAACAAAAAATGAAGCAATGCACATGGAAGGTCTTCCAGCAAACTGCATTCATTGACTCCCCTCTATATCCACAGCCTTGGTAAGCTGCCATTAATGCAACACAGACTCTATACAAGTACATACAATGTATATGGGGAAACAGGTTTATGAATAGTGGATTTAGAATAGAAGGCATGATGTATTATGTGCTATAAAATGAACTAACCAGTCCACCATAAATGTAGCATGGACTCATCTTGTATGCACCTGTTAAAGTCCATCATGCATCACCGACATGTTGTGTATGCCAAGAAGCTGTAATACAAATAACCTTCAACAGAGAGAGAGCTGTAACTCAGGCCTCTGGTGTTTTAAAAGAGCCATTACTTGACCTAAGAAGTTGGCCACAGGGGACATTCCCCTCTACAGCCTATTGACCTGCAAAATATTTGTTCCTCCAGCACAGGATGTGATGGATGAGCTGCCCTATAAAACATGTGTATGGTCCGTTAATATGGCTTCAAGACATTCAAACAGTGCTGTCAAGTTTCTTGAATCGGGTCATTGCTTTGTAAACGATTCCTCAGATATAATATAGAGATTTTCATTTTCTCAGAGGTGTGAACTTGGCTTGTGTAACACAAAAAAATAATACCGAGGTTTGTGGTTTGTAGAGAAATAGAAATTGAAGTTGTTTTAACCACTCCACCAAACAGGGAAATGAAATTTGCAGAATGTGAAGAAATAAATGTGTATTTATTCAAGAGGGGGTTTTATGGATTGAGAAGTGTTAGCAAGCAGTTCAGAAAAATGTGTTTTTTGCTGGCACCTTGCCAGCCACTCGTCCATGTGCACCACAGAGCTGGTTCTTATAGAACCAGCAAATGTAGATTTGACAGTGGGCGTACAGAACCACTCTCTGCCCCCTATTTATTCTCCATTTGGCTGCTGCGGGTAGACACTACATGTAACAGTTGTAACAACTGTACAACAAGTCTAGATATGGCAAATCTCTCCACTACCTTGTTACCATTTCATCAGAACCAAATTCCTGGCAAAATGTAAAATATTAGTAGCAATGCATGATGATTGACAGGTTTCTGAATCTCAACCTGGACAAAAAAGAACTTATCATTCCTTCCTCTCACATTCCAAATTTCGCCCTGACATATTTATAACTGTTATTACCACTGTTATTCGTCCCTCCCCTTTGGCACGTTGTCTTGGCGTCACCTTCAATTCTGCCCTCTCATTTACCCCTCACATTAAGATCATGCACAGCTCCAAGACATTTCAAACTTGCCTACCCATCTTCTTCTGTCTCCTAAACTCTCACTACTCACCCACCATTCCATAAAAACCCCTGCTATGCACTATTGCCCCTCCTGGTTAGATTGCAAGCTTCACGGGGCAGGGTCCTCTCCTCTTCCTGTGTCATTGTCTGTATCTGTCTGTCATTTGCAACCCATATTTAATGCACAGCGCTGTCTAATATGTTATATGTTGTAATATGTTAATAATAATATTAAAACCATTTACTCTTATTTTGAGGATTGCAGTATGATGCATGTAGGTCTTGTTTGAGAAGCCAATTTAATCAATTGTACATCTGTAAATCATTAAAAAGAGAGGAATGGTAATATGAACAGTGTTTAATCTAAGATTTATGCTTTTTCACAATGTATTCAGTGGATGTGTAATGTGTAAATCTTGATTAGATTATATGTGAATTTTGGCAAAAACATTTATAAAAGATAGTAAAATCAACTAAAAGGCCTAAGTAGATAATAAAAACGTAAAATGCTAAATCATTTTTTACAAAAATCACGTCAGCTATTTCTGAATAAATCTTTGTAAAGCTTATACATGATTGTGTGTAAAGCAGACATTCTGCAGTGCAGGACAGGTATGAAACTATCATGCCTCTCTATAGTGATCAAATTGTAAAAATCTAAATAGGAAACAATAAAGATTTTGTGCATTTAAGTTAAAGCGTCAGGGTTTTTATACAGGAAGCCAGAAACGTGACCAACCAAGTTTTCCCTGGATCCAGGTTTCATAAATCATTGTGATATGCCCTTTAATTTATTATTTGGTTACATAGTCCTCACCTTGTGCAGCAATGTATGTATTTATGGGGTGTGTCACTGAGTTCACATTTGGGTGTACTGGTTGGGCTTTGTGGTCATATTATTCATGCTGCTGATTAACGTCCTCAGCTGCGCAGACAATCTGTTAAGCAATTTTGTAGAAAATAAATGTTTTACAATTTTTCGTTGCTATGTTGAATATTTGAAACTGAACTTTGTATTTTAACCTTAATCATAAACCTATTTTAAAAGTAATCAGTTATTCAGCACAAATAATTTAATATTCTAGGGCTTTGTGTAAGATAACCTTAAAATGTGGTGAGTTTTATACACTTGTACTTTGCCAAAACACAACTTGTTGAGTTGTGTATGCATGGGGCTACCGGGGCTGATTGAGCTCTCGTGTGCATGCACAGAATTTCATAATTAGGTCTGGCTAATCAAAATGGCAAAAGACCTGGAAAAAAACTGGGTGATGATGGTGGTACAAAGCAAGGACAGGAAAGTGTAAAAAACTCAGATCAGGCAGGTATGTTTATTTTATTGCAGAATGGACATAATCTGTCCTGATGTTCCTTCAGTTAAGGTGGAAGGATCTCCCTGCATCTGAACTTTCTGCACCCCATCTTTATTTTCCCAGCTAGGAGTCACAGTTATCAGGCAGCTGGGACAAAAGAAAGTAAGTCTGTCTCTAGAAAGATGCCCTCCATTACACCATGTCACAGCATGGAATAAGGAATGAAATAACAGAAAGCATTCAGACAATATTGGTGGCTAGTCCTTAGCCCTTTCCTTGCTTCTGTTGGGCATGGCATCCAAAGTATACATCCTTCTTAATTTGGAAATAACTTCAAATATTGTGTCTATAGTTTACAGTCAACCTCTAAGGATAGAAGTAGCTTACATGGACATTCTTTTCCAAAATCTTGGGAAAAAGTATATAAACTCTGTACTAATATGATGGAGCAGCACACAAAAAAGCAGGTAAACTTGCAATAAATAACCTCTGGAAAACTGTGGAGCTAAAAGAAGAATATAATACAAGTATCCCCATGGTTTTGTAATAAATTCTTAATTTAGTGCCACAATTTTCCACTGTTCCAGAATATGGTTCACCCAAATTAAGTTCTGTGCAATAGTAGCATGTGCGTCCCTGAATTTTCAGTTCCCATCTTTGCAAAAAGTATTTTTCTACAAGATTTCAAAGCTAACAATTTGTACCCTTTATTTTGAAGGTTCAGTGATCTTTCATGAAAATGCCTATTGATTTTAGACATAAATCAGGTTAAGCTGGGAAAAACATGTCTGCCCTCCTCCTCGCAGACCAATGTAAAAAATGGGGTTTCTGGTGAAATCCATAGTTACCATATCACCCCATTAAAAAAATCATTTTCACAAAGCTGAACTGAATCAACCAGTCCCTTGTCTTTCCCTACAACAGTTCTAGACAATCAGCAAAGGGTTCTTGCTAGCACAGCATTGTTGACCTTTAGATGAACCTCACACATAGCTAAAATGGTAATGACATAAAGGGGCCCTTTCATTCCCATATGTTAGGCACAATTAAGCATTGCAAAGTTTTGAGATTACAGCTCATTTAAATAAAGCCAGCTTCAAAATGGAAAACTATACTGGAATTATCCAGACAATTGCAGAATAATTAAATTATACCATAATACAGTTCCTAAAATCAACCAGATAGCTCGTTAGGGTAATTGCTGTGTCCAAACAGTAGAACCGGCCACATTTCTGGCACACAAATCAGAATATATTCTACACTTTGTTTTTTTGGACTTGCTAACAGCCAAGTAGTTTGCATTTAAATTCATAGCTGGACCTCTTTCTCTCATAAAAACAAATATCTAAACTTCTGGAAAAAGTTAGACGTGCAATATAATTCGTCCATGCTAATCATTAAAGTTTAGTAATAAAATGACCAGTCCAACACTAAAAATGTCACACATGATTAGATTGTAATGCAACAATACTTCCAGTTGTTTAAATTTGATGTAAACTCGACTATCAAATTGTCACACAGCTTTTACCATGTTGATGTAATTTCAAAAGTCGAAATGAATCTTTAAATCTGCAGCTTTATTTATAAGAATACCTGCTGATCCCGCAATGAAAGTCCTTGCCCAGTAATTTCCAGGTATGGGGTGACTACTGTCTCCTTGTTGTGCTTCTGCATTGACACCTTGTTACATTCAAACCTAGTAGAGACCTACTAAGTAGGCATGCCATGACACACATTGGGCCTAATTTATTAAAGATCCCCGAAGTTGGAGAAGATACACTTTTATCAGTGAAGCTTGGTGATCCAGCAAACCTGGAATCTATTTCTTCAAAGTAATTTGCTATTAGCTAGCAAATGTTTTCAATCTTGAACCAGCTCCTTTCCAGGTTCTCCAGCCTTGGGGAGCATTAAAATCAGGCCCATTGTGCAGACATGGACGGATATTGTTCACTAAACTGCAACACTCTGCAAAAATGGGAATACTCATGTGATGTCCTGCAGTGTTTCTAGACTTTTTTACATGGAGGAACCCCTTGAAAAACCTTCAAGTCTCTAAGGAATCTCTACTATAATTACTATGTTCACAACTCACATTATCCTAAATAACACCTCTGAAGGAACCCTGGTTGGGAACACTTCCTTAATATGTATGTTCTACTACACAATGATAACCTAAATACCTCTTATATTCTGTCTGTGAGAATTTTCCTTTCCTGCCTTGGGTGTTTCTCATTTATTGCTGTCTGAAGATTATTCCTTACTTCCTTGCCCTTGGAACTATGCCAGGAAAAAAATCAAAGATTCTAATTTTTCTTCACTCATTTCCACAACCAAATATTTTTACTGGAGTTCCATTTTAAACAAAGAGTTAATTCTCCCTAAACCTCCCACTTTTTCTCCTTTGCTCTAAGAGGTTTGGAACACTTATTTCAGTTTCAACAGTTATTAGTATGAGAAATACCAGAGACGTACATCCTGGTATGTAAATATGACATTGAAATTGTGTTCCCCAACACTGTTAGTCAGTTTGAACCCTCTCCAAATCGCCTACTGCACCCTTACTAAAACAATTAAGTAATTGTGATCATAAAGGACCTTTGCAATGTTTCCAATGAACAAATTAGGTGTTACAGATAAGTGATAATTGTCCCACACACCGTGTCACAAGTTTAACAATCAGTGAGTGATACAAGTAGCTCCACAGCCCTTCCTTCCAGGCATTTCCTTCCTTCTTCTTTGTGACAGGCTGCAGGGAGGGCTGGGAAACGTATAAAGTTGGGCACAGACTTCTAGGCATGACACACACCTCTGTGAGTGCAGATTTTATTTTACTTTCCCTGCTTTCACCCTCTGCCTAGCTGCCAGCACATTATTCATCTTCACACAGCAACAATAACAATGCTTCTTCTCTATGGCATTTGGGCACTGCTGACTTTAGCTGAGTTGGCACTGCAGTCTTCCTTGGATAACCGCTTACAAGAATTTGTGTGTATTGATCAAGCATGCTACTCTTTATTCTGGAATAGCAGAAGATATCCAAGAGCAAAAACAGACTGTGAAAGTAAAAACCAACACCTAATGACAGTACCAGGCCGTAAGCAAGCAGATGCAATTTCCTTATTATTTTCCAAAGTGGAGATGGATAATATCAGAGTTTGGATTGGAATGGAACCGAAAAAGGGATGCACAGATATAAACTTGCCTCTGCGGGGATTTACTTGGATTACAGGTGAAAGTTACACCGATACCATTCCCTGGAAAAATGATGATCAGAAATGTGCAAAGTCCGGGGAACTCTGTGTCACCGTGAACAATAATGGCACCTGGGAGGAGACTGAGTGCACATTGAAATCAGATGGATTGTTGTGTGAATCAATCCATTTAAAATACTGTAGACCTCTTATGTTATCAGATGAATATAATGTCAGCTATTTTCACGTTTCCCATGGCATGGGCCATAGTTTAAGTGAATTTTACCCTTCTGGCACTATTGTCCAAATATCCCCAAACATGGACAATTTGATCTGTGAAGTTAACGAAGAAGGACAGTTGAAATGGAACAAAGAGACTCCAGGAGCGTGGTCCTGTTTCATCGAAAAAGGAGGATGTGAACACAAATGCATGATGGTAAATGGCATCCCGGAATGCACTTGTCCCCTAGGATCAAAACTTAAACCGGACAAGAGGTCGTGCTCCTTGCCTTGTGATCCAAACTTGTGCAGTCAGGATTGTGATCCAAAAATAAAACCACCTAATTCTCCCTGCACGTGCTCTGATGGTTATTACCTTGCAGAAGATGGAAAAACCTGTTTAGATAATAGTTGTGCGGCCAACCCCAACACATGTGGGTACCACTGCACCAACAGCAATGGCAGCTTTACATGTAGCTGTAAACCCGGATTTCAAAACGTCCTTGACTGTAAAATTCCTGGTGAGTGTGGTGTTAATTGTAAAGACATCGATGAGTGTGAAAATATTACGTGTGCTCACGAGTGTAAAAACTTGTATGGCAGCTACATGTGTCTTTGCAGAGAAGGATTTTTCCCTGACAAAGAAAATCATAAGAACTGCAAAATGTTTTGCAACAAAGCTGAGTGTGAGCCAGATTGCCATAAAGGAAGATGCAACTGCCCAGATGGGTATGTACTGGACGAAACCAAATGTGTTGACGTGGATGAGTGTTTGGAGAGCCAATGTGAACACAACTGCATTAATTTATTTGGAACGTATCAATGCACCTGTCTAGAGGGCTACACTGCCCACGGTGATAAATGCCTTCCAAATGGCACGGAAGGACCAGCAGTGGTCACTACAGAGACTACAATAACAGACCCCTTCCCACAAATTACCTTCAGCATGGAACCAGCTATACTGTTAGGGATATGCATCGGAATTATAACCATGTTGACTGTCCTGATAGCCATGGCGTGCCACAAGCTGAGGAAGCATTACATGGATCAACATGACTTTGACTACAAGTTTAAAAACCCTGAGAAGTATGTTGTACTCCAGCAGGTAAAGACAATTCCAGAGTGGAGACTCTAGTAGTGACAAAATTCTAAAATCTTCATTGGGAGAACACTAACACTGACTTGCTGCTTCTGAGTGAATGATAGTTCAGTGGTCATTTTGGCTGACTATTGGCACATTGATCCCGATGGCTAAACCTTAGATGTGAACAGCTACTATGACTATAGGGCTTATATAATATATAATATATTGTGATTTTGGTGAGAATTTATTTTTAGTTAATATCACAGTATTTACCTTAAAGTTGTATTTTATTTTATTGTTTAGATTAGATAAAGATTTCAGATTTTTATGCCATTGTGATTTCCCTTTACATGCTATACTGTAGATACAACATTCCCCTTTTGGACGATTTCTCCTACAGCAACCAATCAAATTGCAGTTTCCTGCAGACAGCTCAGTTTGATTGGTTGCCATATATTTTGTATTACCACTGCTCTGTTTTATAAATGAAGCCTAGGTGTTGTTGTACTGTATTGCCTACTGAGTATCTTCTTCTGTAGATATTGTAAAATAGTTGTGCATAGTGCTAGAGTACTTTATTGATCAGTTAAACATAGCTAATGTGAAGGTACACAAAATATTTTGTATGCAGAAAAATTGGGATTTTTTTTTTATGCCGCTGAAAGCAAAGTAAAGGTGTTTTTGCCATTTCAAATATTTTTTTAGATAAGCTAAAGCAATGTGGGTATGACCCATTGCAACTATAAATCAAAGCAAATTGATGTAGATATTTCCTTCCTTAGTTGCTATGGGATAGCACACCCTATACATTCTCTTTTCTGCCTTGCACAGGTTAAAATATTTTTAAACCCATAAAACAAAAATGTGTTTTTTAACATTTTTTTCTGGTTTTTCTGCAAGTAACACAGCCAGACTGGTGTGATTGTACTGTATCAATGGACCCACGGATTACCCTCTTCTCCATAATAAAGGGAAGGTCATTTTTAAAGGGGCCAGAAACAATATTTCTAATAAAGAGAAAAAAGGACACTGGAAGTTAACAGCTAATGTAGCTTTAGCATTTATTGACAAAACATATCAATGATATATTTAACCAAAAGTTGGAAAATAAAGAAACTTTATTGCTGGAAATGTTGTCTTCTTTATGTTTAGATTTAAATACAAATTAAGTATTTTGCCTAAGTATAATGAAACCCACAGCACTGTCTCAATGGAAAAGAAGTATATGGAAATATCTCATGGGCCCCTAAAGGGTCTAAGCCAGCCAATCAGCAGCTCTGCCTCAATACCTCTGCTCCTGAATTCTGAAGATTAAAGGAAAATGATAATTGTTTCAGATACATCATAAAGATGATCAGTAGTTTTATAATCATGGATTGTAAAGGTTTGCTTTTATATATCTATGCAGGAATGTATCTGTTGTGAAATGACTAATATCTCTGATCCAATGCTTTTACTAAGGTGTGAATAAACCCGGTATTATTCCTTCATTCCTAGAAATCCAGTGACAGTCTGAGACTTGCTCCTCCATATAACACTGTGATAAAAATAAAACCAGAAGAGGATTATTGTTAGATACAGAACATGTTCTAAATCCTGTAGAAGTAAAAAGAAGCATCTGGATTATACAAAACACAGCTGAGGCTTCACAAGGCTTCTCTGTAAAGTGTGCACACGTGTGTATATCTGTTTCTTTGTGAATTTGTTGCTTGAATTCAATTCCAATTTAAGTTGTTATCTATAAAGAAATATGTATGTTATTGTCTTTCCTAGCAAAATGTCCCCCAAGGTCTGCCCAGAAACTTACAATTATGGAAGTGTCAATCTGTTGTCCCCCACTGCTCCCAATGGTTTCTTCTGCCGAATACATCACCAATACATGTAACCGTAGTGATGTGAAGGTTGGTGGATGGAACCACTGAGTGTAGCGGGGGGCACCAGATATCAATGTTCCCAAAAATGTCAGTTTCTGCACAGACTTTGGAAGACTATTCCTAAGCAACGGTCCAGTGCTCCTAATTTAGGGGGCAGGAAAGGTGAGTATTTTTTACAGGTAGGTAGGCAGCTAGGTAATAACTAAATATTTATTTGTATTGAAGTGACAATCACTCTAAAGTGAACCATTGCCAAGACTATATAAACTAAAGCCTCGTACAGACATCAGGTGGAGGTCAAATGATTGTAGCTGGAAATATTCTTTTGTGATCATGTGCATTCACAGATCAACGAACAAACGCTGTACACATAGTGCCATTCTGTTCAATGGAAAGTAAAGGAAGAACAAGGTCATTTCTGATCAGTCAATAATCATCATTGATGGATGACATTGGAAGACTGCTGACCCCATGTCAGATTGTAGCCCGAAACAAGCTTAGTACTGGATGACAATTATCTGTTGTGTGTATGAAGCTTTATGTATTTACATAATCTGATCAAAAATCAATTAAAAGTGAGTTCTCATTCACCTCTATAGAATGACATTCATTTTCACTTGTTCACATAAGAGTCAATAAACTTTTTTTCATCTGACTTTGTCAGCCTGTTAGCCCTTTAATATACACAGCAGTTGTTCCAAATCTGTTGAAAACCAACAGAAACCCGGCTTTAATTGTGATCTTTGAGAATGTTTCAGAATGCATTTCTTTACATTACAAGCAGCTAGAAAGGTAAGTGAGGTTTTTTTTTATCAAGTTTTAATTTACTGCATAATTATGTGAATAGTATAATATCCATAGTTTAAAACATGTACACAAATTGAAAAAAAAATCACAACTGTTATCAGACAGTATAGGATTGCCAGTTATTATTTGGGGAGTTCTGCCAAAGTTTCTGCCACATTTCTTCAAACAAAGAATTTACACCACACTTATCTACAAACAGAGAAGAGGCCAGTCAGGTAAGTATGTCGTTCTTTAAAGGCAGCTTGCATACTTGCTGTGTAAAAAAGTAAATTGCCTGTTCCAGGGCTCATAGCAAACTATGGAGCTGCAAACCAAACTGTACATTAGCTTGCGGTTGTGATGTAGTTCTTCTATCAGAGAAGGAAAAGCAACCATGTGACCAAAAGTGACTTGTTGCTTTTCTGAAATTGCGCTTTGGTCCAGTAGCAGCTGCAGCCACATACATGTGCACAATATGGTTTCTATTCGACTTGACTTCAGCTAAGACTGCAGCAAAATGCTGCAGCCAACTGCAGGTCTGAAGTGGCCTTTGCTCTTGTTTCAGAGTCTTAAAGTAAGTGGAGGACTAAGCATTTTTTAAAAGACTGCTAAGCTTGGTAGATGTGCTCTGTAAAGCCTGACCACTGCTTTGGGGCCCTTTCTATAGGTGCAAGGGAAGCTTGACAAATACATAATCAGAAAAAAGGGACAGCCAAAAGGTCAGAACCCCAAAAAAAGTAATCAGTCAAAATTAGGAAACAGGAGCAAACAGAACCAAAGGAAAGGAAGCCACACTCTCACCCACGTATATTATCATTATCTTGTATTTCTATAGTGCTAACATATACACAGCACTGTATAGTTCAGTCATGTGACTGATTGTTCCTTTAAATGGGCTCACAGTCTAATGTCTCACAATACTCATCTGTCATAAATTCAACTTAAGGCCAATTTTATGTAAGAAGCCAATTACCTACCTGCATGTTTTTGGGATGTGGAAGAACATTGAATGTGGAAGGAAACCCATGCAAACACAGGGAAAAGACACAAACTCTGTGGCTTAAATTTGAACCTGAAACCCAGCACTGCAAATGCCAAAGTCCCAACCAATGAACCAACCATGCCACCCATTAGGCGAGTTGAACCAGTAAGGTAGAAAGACACAAGAGAGCAGAGTATGCATTCAGCCCGCCATACATGGGTCAGATTATTTCTTTATTCAAGCAGCCGACTCTCCAACCTGTTTTGCCAGGTATGGAGAACATGTAAACTTGAGGCTGGAGCACTGTCACATAACCGGGGGAATAATCTATTGCTTGGCTTACTGTATGTATCCAGCAAATACCTTCAAATTCAGTGCCAGGTGAAATGTAGGCAGGAGCTGCAAAGGTCGCTGTTGACCAAGTTCATTGGAATCTTCTTTAAAGGGTCTTGGCTGTATTTTAATTAAAAAATCTCCTAAAACTATTACATATTTGTCCTTGAATAATGGTATTTTAAAAACCAATTTACATAAACCACTGTTGGTGAAAATAATGAACTTTGTAAATCATAGGGAAACAAACAAAACATTGAAATCTGACAAGTCATAAAGAAGTCAGGACAAAACTTTTTTTATTCTACGTTATGTCCTCTAGCGCCACCTGGAGCCTTTATAAAACACCTCTACGATGTACAACTTTCAAAAAGTTGCTGTTGGCATAGCCAGAGGCATCTGCTAATAGTTCGCTGATCTGCCAAGCTTTGCACTTGTGGGATGATAATAAAGTTTGTGAACAAACACTGGATGAATAAATATCAGTGGTGGATTTTTTTATTACTCTATCAACCTTTCTCAACAAAACACAGATTAGTAACAATGGACAATTGATGCTACATGTAGAAACCAATCAGATTTATTGCATTTATCCAGAAAAAGATGAATTCTGATTGACTGCAGAAAGTTACTTTTATGTTATATTTTGTCTTACTTAGTATTTCAAAGCATCATCTTTTTTAATATTTGTTTGAATCATGATGCTACTATATGGTGGGCAGCATTCACCAGCATGGGTTCACAATTATTAAGATACATTCACCAAATCCTTAGTAACCCAATCCCAGGTGAATCCATCCATCACTAACCCACATTTTCTACGGAAGAAGAAAAAAAAGAAACAAATGTTTACATGACTGCTTACCCAAATATGCAGCACAGAATTTGACTATATGTCTGCACTGCACATATCATACATTTTAGTATGCTGGACATCTGCTTTAAAGTGTAAATTCACCAAAAACTGACATGGCCTTGCAGGCTCACTAATGATCTACAGGTAGCTACATCTCAGCACTGAACATCTTCAGTGATGTTACTTTGTTTTGTTTTAACTCCTTATTGGGGTAGGGTAACGTAACAGGATTGGTGAAAATACACAAAGCCAAATGGGAACATCCAATAAGTGGAAAAGAGATAGATCAGTGCTAGAATTTTGAGGATCTATACTAAGCCTACAGAAGGTGACCCTGGACTGAACAAAGATGTTTATATACCACCAACATATTACACAGCGCTGTACATTAAATATGGGTTACAAATGACAGACAGATACAGACAGTGACACAGGAGGAGGAGAGGACACTGCCCCTAAAAGCTTACAATCTAGGTGACCTACACAATCTTTATCATGAAAAAAACTTTAATATATTGCTAGGTTCATATGAACTCCAGACATTATATACTTTCACCTGTCATGCTCTTTATTTGGAGAAAGTAGGAAACGTATAAAACTACTGCCAGGTTATTTTTGCTCTGGTAAGATTATTTTTGTATCCTGGAGATGTGATAGAGGGTTAAAGCAAATCTTCCCAAAGTAAGGGGTTTTCCCCTCTTAGTTGTCCCTGGAGTCAATGGAAGATTTTTACTCACTTCTTGCTCCTATGACAAGTTTAAATGTAATGTTTCCCATTACTTTCAGCCTTGGTGAGCAGAACAAATGGAAGGGTGAATTTCCCCAGGGAGGATTCACATATAGAATAAAACTTGGCAGAGGTAGACATCCATTGTTCCATGTATTTTTGTTGGCCTCATGTGTTGGCCCCATACAGTCCACAGTTGCCCCTCCCATGTCTGCATTTCTCAATGTTAGCTGCACATATAGGGTTCATTATCTATATATCCTGATTCTTGGATCCAACCAATTACAGCTATGAAAAATAAACCATCTTCATATGGTACAAAATGTATTATCCCTATTGTACATATTCATGTTAAGGACTGTCATCAATCTACAAAGGCACAAGTTTGTCTCTATTGCTGAGCAATGTTCAATAGTACTGGTAACACAGCATGAAAGCTGACTACAGGCAGTCCCTGAGGTAAGGATCAAGTGACCAATAAGAACAGACAGGGTTCTCAAACAACTTGGTTGATGGAGCTACTATAGGTAGTACCTGAGTTACGGTTACATCTGACATTTGAAAGACTTCTAGATATGAACGGGGCTTCCCTGCTCGCTGGTGTGCAGGACAGAGGCTTGATAGGGGGTGGGGGCAGTTTGCATGACTTGCAGAAGAAATCTTTTGCTAAACACAGCTGAGGTTGTGGATGATATTAAGGACTGAACTCTTTCTACAGCCTCTTGTAACTCTTTAATGACCAAGACAAACTCTGCAGTTGTTTCTTTCTGCATATCAAAGCACAGCTTGCTCCATAAGTTAATAAATGTCTGTCTTTGTTTGGGATTAGCTCACAGTGAGGATTTAATACAGTAACTGACACCAAGCAGCCTAATAATATGTTGAGACAAGCATCTGTTCTAATTGCATTCATTAAACGAATGTATCTGTTCCGACTTACATACAAAATTCAACTTAGGAACAAACTTACAGTCCCTATCTCGTATGTAACCCAGGGACTACCTGTATATATTTTGTCTTCTTTGAAAGCCTTGTGGAGGGGAAAAAATCACAAAGGCCTTTCCATTAACAATGTTAACAAAATCCAGTGCCAAACATATTTCTTTATTTATTATTGCTGCTTTACTTAATTTGTATATGAATTGTTTGCAGTATTATTTTTATCCACAACAATATATTAAACTGTCAACCAACGTGCATAAAGATCAAGTGAATGAAGATTATTACACTGTCATGCATTTATTGGATAAATTAAGGGCATTTGTAAATTAAGGGAATGTAGAGAGCTCCTGCATAACATTTCTTTTGTTTTTCTGGACTAAATGTTCAAAATATTTTTGTAGGTAGGTAATAGGAATTAAATATTAAATAGATGCAGCCAGCAGGTGGAGCTCTAGGATCCTGTTCAAGTGTACCTGTATATTCTCCACCGTTTTGTAGGAAAATGTTGTTTATGGAACTCTGTTGCTCAAGCTCAAATTTACAATTTACATATGCAACTTAATAGATCAGATGAGTGAATCATAACCTTTCTATTCTAGTCTTCTTCAGAGGAGCGGTATAAAGTTTCAGGCTGCATGTACATTAATAAATTGCTGTTTATCTGACTGATGTAAAAATGTCTAAGTTCTGCAGTTATGGATAAAATATCTGTGATCAGTGATGTTTGGCGCTTACTTGAGTCATGCACACATTCATGCACACATTCAGACCCTTTCTTCCCCTTTGCATCATGTAGCTGCCTTCTGCTTTCCCTATTTATCATGACTATTTTCAGTAATGATAATAATAATCAGAAAATATATTTAAGAAATATTATTAAATATTTCTATTATTAAAGAAGAAAAAAAAACATATTTATTGCATTGCAACAAAGCATGAGAATATCAACAGCATGCTAAGTAAAATAAAACAGAGACAAGAAACGGTTGTACATGCAGTGCAGCAACAGAACACAAGTATAATAGCAGCATGCCATAAAACGCAATGTTCATAGCAAACTACTACAAAACAGCGCAGGTGTGACAATATGTAAAACACAAATAGGCAAAAGTTATAACAAACTGCTAACCATGACAATATATAAACAACAAATTATGGAGAGTTAGTGACCCAGCCATCCTAACCTGCCTTTATATTACCTTTGCAATAATATTGTGCCGGCATGGTCAGGGTTACCAGAAGCATGTTTGGGGTCATGAAATATGTGGGCGGGAGAATACATTTTTAAACATGGTAGGGTCAATTTTTATTTTAGAACTTTGCTCATTAGTATGCCAATGCTTCAAGCTGCAATAAGTTTTTGTCCCAAGTCATTTGGCACTATCCCTGATATCAAAATTTATATTTTCCTTTTTTCACAAAGTTAACTAAAATTGTATAGTAAAGGGACTCTTGCTAAAACAACAACATAAATATCAATTTTGCAGCCAATTGGGCTCTGCCAAAATACACATATACAAAGATTTTCCATTCCATGTGGTTTAAAATTGCACCTACGGCTTTAAAGAGGAACTAAACTCAAAAGTCCCCGAAAACAACAAAAATACACCTACCTTCCATATCCCGTAGGGCAGTCCGAACCGAGGTCCCTTCTATCAGGTCCCACGTCATCCTGGCATCTGTCTTCGGGCCAGCGGTTCTGGCGCGGCCATCTTCGCCTCTTCTTCCTACGTTACCCAAACCAGGTGCGGAATCGGGTGATGTAGATGGGAAAAAAACTGCGCATGCGTGAGGGCCAAATGCGACAATTTGTCATTTTTATGTAGTATATAGTAAATGCACATGGTCACTAGTACCAAGTCCCCAACAACTGAAGCCAGGATATACATTTGCTACCAGGACTTTATCGGTACCTAAATGAAATTGTCAAATTCATGTCCAAAAGTTTAAATAAAAGCAACACTTTATTTTCTCATGATCCAAAAAAATCCATTAAAACAAAAGCTAAATTTGGCAGCATATAGTTATTATCCACAATTTGCTATTAGTAATTGAACCACCAATACATGTGTACATCAATAAGCAATTCAATCAAAATGATATCATAAATGTTCTTTTACGCGTTTCACCATACACAGCTTTTCCAAAAAGAGCATAAACAACTGATAATATACAGGGGACCAGCCTAACATCAGACCAAATGTAAATGTGATAGTGAGAGCCGGGTGGAGAAGGACCAAAATATAGACATCAATTCAAAATACTGCCAGGCTAACATATTTCTAAGATGTAACAAGGATATAGGAGGCAAAAACAAAGTTAATCCAAGGCAGAATGCTGATACATAATATGCAGCAAAATGTGTTATACTACACTAAACCTTTCCCCAACCACTAAATTATCAATGTATATATAATGGATATTTTGTGTCATAGGGTGTGTCCTTTGCCTACATATTTTGTGCTTAAGTCCCTTTTCTTCGCTCATATAGTTAGGAGGTGTGAACAAAGCATGAAAATACAACTACCTTCAGTACGGCACATAAAGCATTTGCCAAAGCCTTTTTGAATTGGCCCCAACTTGACTGCAATTATTGCTGCAGTAATGCTGAAAACAAACTATTGCTTCTATGAAGCCGCTCACTCATTTTTCCAGACAACTGAAGCATAATGGAATGCTACTATAACAGAGCTCCTGAAATCACCCAGCTTATTAGGGTTATTGCTGACTCAGGATAGTACATTGTCCTCGACTCTCCAGCAGCACACAAGTGATGGACACATTTTCACATGCTGACTGATTTGTATGCTAATACACTCTTGGATGAAGCTGAGGGTGAGGGGTACTTAGTGGATGAATCAGAATTTAAGCTTTCTACTCAACTAGCAAAGGAGAAAATCAAATGTTGGTTGGCTCAGTGGATAGCACGCTTGCCTTTGCAGGACTGGCTCACAGGGTGGAATCTCGGTCAGGACATTGCAAGTCCTGTATGTTCTTCATGTGTTTGCTAGGGTTTCCTAAGGGGTACTACATTTTCCTCCAATTAGGTTAATTGGCTACCCCTCAAAATCAGACTTAGATTGTGTTAATGAGATAGGACTATGGTAGGGACATTAGATGCTTGAGCCCCTTTGGTGGACAAATTGTGGAATTATTTTGGACCTTGTAAAGCTCTGCGTAATATGTTGGTGCTATATAAATACAAGTAAATAAATGTTACATCCCATAGCCAAAAAGATCATTGTCATTAGGTAAAGGGACAAAGAACCCTCATTGCTCAAAGAACCCTAATAACCCCTGGAGGAACAGGTTGAGACACATTCCAGACAAAGAAGATGGAGATTTGAGAATAGAGGTATTAAGGACAACTAGATCTGCTACCAAATTACAGTAGGTCCAATTTGGCTCGACAAACACTTTAACCAATACATTTATTTTTAGAGCTATATGCTTCAGAGCTAAAAAGTGAACATCTAAGGAGGAGAACGTGAAGACCGGGGAATTTGGTATGAAAAAAGGTCCAAATGAAAAGTAGTTTTAACCAGTACATTTATTTATGAAGATTAATCCTCCAGAGTTAGATGCAGGACAAATGAGGTGGAGAAATCAAGAACAAGAGGGATGTAGTACCAAAGGAGATTCACAACTAAAAGTTTTAGCTAGAAAAGGGACATTTGATTAGAAATTAATGACAGAGGAGTTTATAGCCAAAAAAAAAATCATTAGTGTCAGGAACCTGATGGACAAATTGCTAATTGCTTAAGGAACCCCTAGGAATCTCTGGAGGAAGCCGAAGCAGTGAGGATGCTCCAAAGCAAGAAGGTCCTACGGTTTATTTATACACTCAAGAGCTAGAAGATGAACATCATAGAAAGAAAAAATTAAGTACAAAGGAATTTGGTATTAAAAAAAGGTCCACAGTTTAAAATATATATTAACAAGTACATTTATTTATGAAGATCTATGCTCCAGGGTTAGAAGTAGGACAAAGAGGAGGAGATATGGGATACAGGGGGATGTGGTACCAAAGGTCCAAAATTAAATGTTTGGGCTAGAAGAGGGACATTTGAGGAGGTTATTAAAGGAAAGAAAAGGTTAAAGACAAAAAAAAAAAATACTTGGTATCAGTTAAATGGACCTGAGGGGACATATTGCTTAAGGAACCTCTAATTACCTCTGGAGGAAACCTAGCTGAGAGACTGCTCCAAAGCAAGAAGAAGAACATCTGAGAATAAGGACTCAGGAACAAAGTGATCAGCTACCAAAGGAGGTCCAATTTGGCTGTACAAACACTTTAACCAATACATTTATTTATGGTAATATATGCTCAAGAAAAGGAAGGAGAAATTAAGGACAGAGAAATTTGGTATAAAATAAAAAGTCCACCATTTAAAGGATATTTTGACCAATACATTTATTTATGAAGATCCAAGCTCCAGAGGTAAAGTAGCACAATTAAGAAGGAGGTATTTGATACAGGGGCATCTGGTACCAAAGGCCCAGAACTAAAAGTTTTGGCTAGAAAAGAGACATCTGAGGAGGATAAATTAACCCTCTGAGTGGTAATCCCAAGTGTGGCTAAAAAAAATAGCTGAAAGGTAACCTCGAGCCACACTCAGGGTAGCTAGAAACTTTAAAAAAAAAACACTTATCTGGTCCTATCAGTGTCCCTTGGCATCCTGCCCATCAGATCCCATCCCATGCTACTGTACAGATAAATTACAGGTTTTAGTATTTTTATGCACCCTTGTTTTAGCAGATTTTTGTGTTTTTTTATATTTAAAAATTATTTATTAATAATGGACATATTTCAGTGAGTTATGCCTAAGAATTAAAAAAAAATAAATTTCTATGCAAAACAATTTAGTGCTTTTAGCATAAAAATACTGACATATTGACTGACACAATTAGACTGCCAGGGACAGAGGAGTTTATTAGGCACATAAATCATTGGTATGAGTTAAATGGACCTGAGGGGACAAATTGCTCATTGCTTAAGGAACCCCTAGGAACTTCTGGAGGAAGCCTAGCTGAGAAACTGCTCCAAAGCAGAGGGATCAGCTACTATTAGAGGTCCAATTTGGTTGTGCAAACACTTTAACCTATACATTTATTTATGGATATATATGTTCAAGAGCTAGAAGATGAACATAAAGGAGAAATTAAGGACAGAGGAATTTGGTACCAAAAAAAGGTCCAAACCTTTTCAAACACCAGTACTTCTTTGAAGATGTCCATAGCTCCAAAGGAGTTCCTTCTACATAAAGTAGAGTACAACTAAGTTTATGGAAAGTTTTAGAAACTTTCTATCTATGACTTCTTCCTGCTTTATAATAAATGAGAAGTAATTTTTTTACATGGGACAGGGTTAAAAAGTGCATGAGACCCGAATCCTCCCAGTAAGGATGAAACAGGACCAGCCCCGCCTGTCCCCTTATTCACTTTCACTGATTCGAACTTCGCGATCCTCTGAATGTAGCGATCACCACATAGCTGTGCAGCAATCTGCAAGTGTTGTAAGCATATCATCATCATCCCAAAGCGGCTCCAGCCCTTCCTTCCAGGCACTTCCTTCCTTCCCTTCAATACTGGGCTGCTGGGAGGGCTGAGAGCATATAAAGTTTGGGCATAGACATGACACAGATCTGTGCGCAGCTCTCGTCCATGCACATTTAGCGCAGCGCCTGGCACCCAGCACCGTGCTTTGCTCTGCAGCCACCAGGACAAGATGCTGACTTTCTGCATTATCTGGGCACTCATCGCCCTGTGCCAGTCGGCTCCTATGGATGAAGTCTTCTCCACCTCAGAGTTTGTGTGCCTGGATCAAGCCTGCTATTCTGTATCCTGGGAAAAGAAGAAGTTTGAAAAAGCCAAGACTACATGTGAGGCCAGGAATGGGCAGCTTCTGACAGTGACAAATACAGTGCAAGCTGATGCCATCTCTTTACTTGTGTCCAAAGCAGAGACAGATGTCAGAGTTTGGATAGGACTGGAACAGCCATTTAAAAACAGATGCACAAATATGTTAGAGTCTCTGAGAGGCTTCTCTTGGGTGAGTGGGGATAATAAAACAGATTACACCAACTGGAGGAAACCTGGGGTGAGGAAGTGTGGTGCCCTCTGTGTCACTGTGCACAAGGATGGCACATGGGAAGAGACTCTCTGTGACTTTAAAGCTGATGGTTACTTGTGTGAATTGGAATATACAGGTTTATGCAGTCCACTTACCCTGAAGTCAGTGGTTAATATCACTTATTCTCACAAGTCACTTGGATTGGGCCGTAGCGGGGGTTCTATCTTCCCATCGGGCACCAATGCTTATATAGCTTCCCTTAAGGACTCTCTGTTCTGTGCCAGCGAAGGAGATGGACAACCACAATGGAAGAGTGAAGTCCCAGGGCCTTGGGATTGCAGTATTGAGAAAGGTGGATGTGAAAATGATTGTGTGATGGAGGATGGGATGTCAATATGTACCTGTCCCCCAGAGACACACCTGAAAGACGATGGCAGGACTTGTGTCAAACCGTGTGACCCCAATCCCTGTAGTCAGCTTTGTATTCCAATATCAGAGTCACCTGGCTTTGTCTGCATGTGCCAGGAGGGATATGAACTTGCAGATGATCAAAAGACCTGTATAGATATTGATGACTGTGCAGTCAACCCCAATATATGTGATCACCATTGCACCAACACCATCGGCAGCTTTGTCTGCGGCTGTAAACCTGGATTGGAGTTGGTGACCAATCCTGATTGTGATGACCCCGATGGGTGTCCATCGGAATGTGTGGACATTAATGAATGTGACAGCCCATTCACCCAGTGTGAGCATGACTGTGAAAACCTTGAGGGGGGCTACAGATGCTTCTGTTTTGAAGGCTTTGTGGTGGATGAAAATAACCCCAACAAGTGCAAAAGATTTTGCAACACCTCTTTCTGCCAGGCTGAATGTGACATCAATGACATCAACAAATGCGAGTGTCCAGATGGCTACATAGTGGACCAGAACGATGAAGGTATGGCAATCTGCACTGATGTAGATGAATGTGAGAGTAATCCTTGTGATGGCATCTGTACCAATTTATTTGGGTCATATGAATGTACCTGTCCAGAGGGCTTTATAGCCAATGGCTCTGAATGCAAATCTGAAGAAGGCTCAGGATTGCCTGAAACAACAACTACCGCCAAACGACCATTTGAGACCCCACCAACCAAGCCTTCCCAACCAGATATTCACAGCCTACAGCCAGCCATGTTGCTGGGTATATGCATTGGAGTTATATCAATATTAACTGTTCTGATTGCAATTCTGTGCCACATGCTGAGGAAGCATTACATGGAGGAGCATGCCTTGGACTACAAGACAAAAAACAATGAGAAGAATGTAAGACTTCAGCAAGTAAAAACAGATTCACAGAGAAAACTTTAGTGCTCCAATTTCATAGACTGTGTTTTCATTGACTATTTACCATGCTGCCTCTGGGTACAGTGAGTAGATATAGCCGGAAATATGGCTTTAAATTGGAGGACAAGGTGTAATGTGCAGTTCCCCAATGCATCCAATCAGAAGTCATACTTCATCATCCTGGCTAGTTTATATTGTGAGATTTGATGGCTTTTTATTGTTTACTGTATTCGGTGATGCTCACCCAGTAAATAGGCCCCACAAACTAAATCCTAGCCAACATGTCTTTTTTTACATCACTGAATCAACAAAATCTAGAGGTGAACTACTAAAAGTAATAGAGAAGGTTTAGTTTGCAAAGTGATTGCACACTTAGTAGATCCATTGAAGCTGTGTTCATGTTCAAAATCTAATAATGCCTAAGGGTAATAAAAAAGACAGGATTCATGCTTGCATGTGATTGGACGATGAAGTGAGCACAAGTTCACATTTTTCACTAAACTTTTACTAGTGAACAGCATACATTCCCTTAATAAATTAACCCTATGGGTAAGGGTCATTTTTTATCATTATTATATTTCATTTAGTTGAATGTCACACTACATAGCTGTTTATTAAGTAGATCAGATCTCAGATTGGTCTTGTAGCCAGTTTAGGATGAGTACAGATGTTTAGATCTGTCAGTGAGAATTGAGATCTGCTCAGTTTTGCTTGAATTACATTGTAATGAGCCGGCTGAGACCTTTTTACTGACTCGGCTGTCCATTGAAAACAAAGTGATCTGCAACCGGTTATACAGAGAGCTTCCAGTATGTCAGACAATATTCATAGTATTATCTGTAAAGTGTTAATCAATTCATAGCACAATTATTGCAAGTTGTGTTCTAATTCAGTTTCATTTGTTGCTTTGAAATAAAGATTGTTCACTTGGCAAAGTGACAGCTCATTTAGCTTAGTAAATATGAAAATGAGTTCACAATGAATGACAAATTGTGCAAAGAAAATTAAAAAAAAATTTCACTGTGAACATTCAGTTTTCTAAGTGAACGCTTTTATGCACAATGATGCCAAAATTTTTATATCTTTACAGCAGGACAGAACTGCTAAGTGTTGATAAAACTTTAAAAAAACATTTTACTATATATACACTTTGTGCAGTATACATGAAGCTTTGAGATTCGGACGCTGGCACTTTAGGATCAATATTAAAGGGCATAAATTTGTTTTTTTTCTTTATATAGAAAATACATTCATCAGTGTTATCAGGGTCAATTAGATTAGATAGAATAAAATCCCTATTTCAAGCATATGAAATATTGGGAACCGTGTTGTTATTCATGGAAATGAATCAAATGTTTAATATTTTCCTGTATATAAATAATGCAGAATGACGGATATGGTGACTTTATGGTACACAGATCATTTTTTTTTATTGTTTATTGTAAATTGCAAACTCCAGTTTTGCTCCTATTAATGGAATGCTCCATGATGAGCTTTTCTTTTTGAACAAGGAGAATTTTTTGGAGAACTTTAACTGGGAATGACTGTGATCCCTCTTCTGGAAAGCTGGGATGTGATTTGCTGCCGTCAAGGAGGACTGTTTTATATAAGTGTTTTATAAAAAAAGTTTCCATTGCCTGTATGGAATATTGAAACCCCAGTGTAACTGTTCTTGTCTGCTCTCAGGAGAGAAGTGCAGAGAGTCATACTGCTTAGATTAAATTACTGTTGGCGTTCATTTGACTCAAAAAGCATGTGACTGAAAATAATCCGGCATTAAGTCATGAGCAGATAGAACTCTTAAAAGGAAATATGTACTGAGACAAATACATGAACATTTCATAATCATCGCTGACTTCCTGCTATTTGCCTGGCTGCCTCTGCTTTTTATATTTTTTGTGTAAAACTAATTTTAGATATACAGTGTCAAACTACGTGGCGCACAGCTCCTGGGTGCACATTGGGCCATGATTTGCATGAGGCAGTGCAGATCTTCAGACCTCAACTGCCATGGCCGAAGGGGACATGACACCTTTGCAAACCATAATTTGTTGAAGCTGCAGCAGTGTGCAAATAAAGGATCCTAAGCACTACTATTCACATGAATGGGAGAGGTTGGGACAGTGATTAAGCCTGTGGCAGACCGCTGCAGATCGCAGGTCTGAATTGGCCAGATACAAATCAAGTGGGTAAAGGGTGATATCACATCCAAGTCCTAATTCTGTTTGTTCTGGGTCAATGACACAATGGCCTTGATTTATTAAAACTCTCCAAGGCTGCAGAGAATACAGTAAATCTGGGTGATCCAGCAAACCTGGAATAGTTCTGGTCCAGTATTCAAAATGTTTGCTAGCAAACAGCCAATGATGTTTAAATAGCCATTCCATGTTTTCTGGATCACCCAGTTTCACTGATGAAAATGTATTATCTTCAGTCTTAGAGAGCTTTAATAAATCAGGCCCAAAAAACTACGGTAAGACTACTGGGTAGCCAGGCAGTTAGCATCTTCAGAAGTTTCCAGAGCAATGACGGTTTACATATTGCTGTCTGTGCAGGCTGTCATTAATGCTGCTTGTTCTTTCTGACATTTTCTTACATTTTCCTGCAGTTATTGCTAAGGGTCAACCCATCCTAAACTGTTGTTTCATTCCTTAGGAGGTACTTGAGAGGTAAAGTGCTTCTTGTCTTCCCAATTCTCTGTTCAGCTGATAGGGATGAGGAGAATATGCCCTGTGTAGACTCTAACCTAGAGCTTACACAGAGCCGAGGACTCCTTCCATGCCCCCATGTGACAGCGCTAGGTGCCTAAGCACAGTCATAAAAGAAGTAGAGGTGTCACTTACTTCCCTATATGTAGAGTACTGAGTACCTCTTTTTTATTTGGGAAACAGTTACGGCAGCAGGCAGATCAAACAAAAAGTGTAAATGTGAGGTTGGGTAGGGGCGTTAGGGAAAACTTGCCCAAATGGGCAAAGTACTCATTTTTCCTAAGTCATTTGACAAATTCTTGCATCCTTTGGGAACTCTATTGGTGACATCGTTCTATTCCCATTCTTGTTTCTGCACCCCTGCCCAGGCTACTAGGAGGGGTTTCCTTTCCGTGTGTTGAAAGGAGACACCCAAAGCTCCATGGGGACAGGAACAAAGTCAGGAATTACGGCCAAAAGGTCTCACTGTTGGAGTATTCGAAACATAAGAATCCTGAGCTTGGCCTTACAAGCTCTACCTATAGCTAAGTGTCACTTTTATGGGTGGAATGATCCTTTAAGCCATAGGTTTGTACTACATGTATGTAAATATATCATAGTGCAGTGTTAATGAACAGTTCCTGAATTTATTGCGGTTATGGACAAAGTACTTCATAACACAGAGGACACCAGCTAGGTTTTGTTTGTGTAGTGATAATAAATCAAGCACAAGTTAGTAATATATGTGAATAATTATTTATTGTATAGACTTTGTACAGTACATGTACAGTATGTGTGTTTTTGTGTAAATTTACTTGTATTGTTAGAAATGAGTATTTCAAATCAATAAATATGTTAAGAGTTCTTGTGATTGTAATGTGTTTTTAGTGCGAAAGAATAATTCATGAAGTATTGATATGAAAAAATGAATTGTTAAATTTGATATTTTTTTAGAGGGTACCATTATTTAGTAAAAGGGAACCCATGTAAAAAAAAACTAGGGGGGAAATAAGAAAAAAACAAATCAGGGATCATAATGCTAGGCATTTTTATCCAATATTGCATTTCAAATGCATCCTTCTGTGTTAAAATGAGAAGTGCAATGTTTGACATTATTATTATGTTTGACAAGAGCAGTATGGGTTAATTTGCTTTTCATGCAGTACAAGCACACCTCCATACACTTTAGAAGGACAGGTTGCATCCAAAGAAATGCAATAAATGCAGAGCAGGTTGCCCATAGCCTTTGAACTTTTATGGGTACTGCTCAGTTAGTCGAGAGGATTTTGCTGACTGGGATTTGATGTGTGTTGCAAATAAAATAAAACATCTTTCATCAACACGAGACCCTACCTATCCTACAACCCACAGGGTTGCATCACTTTCTGCAGGATTTTAGGAGAACTGGTATTTGCACATTTCGAGCAAACACTCATCAGGACTATGTAGCAGCAAATTTTCCCAAGATGTGAGATTCTCAGATTTCTAAGGTTTTGCGAGAAAGTGATGCAAAAGTGGCATCACTTCCTGCAGGGTCCTAGGAGAACAGATATTTCCAGATTTTGAGAGATCACTAATGTAGCAACTAATGTTCATTAGATATGGAATTCCAAGATTTAAAAGGATCTTGCCAGAAGGCTGAGTAATGCAGACGTTAGGGGGGAAAGGTAAGTAACTTTTTTTTACCTGTGTATATATATATCTCAATTTCCAATAATACATATTCCTATCAGTGATCAATAAGAACAGACAGGGTTCCCAAACAACTTGGTTGATGGAGCTTCTATAGGTACTCCCCAATTTAAGGACATCCGACTACAGACTACTCTTAGATACGAACGGGGCTTTCCTGCTTGCTCATGTGCAGGATAGAGGCTTTATGGGGGGGAGGCGGCAGTTTGCATGACTTGCAGAAGAAATCTTTTGCTAAACACAGCTGAGGTTGTGGGTGCCCTTAAGAGCTGAGCTGATCTGTAATAAAGCACAACTTGCTCTAAGAGTTGATGAATGTCTAGGCTTCATAAAGTTTTTTTTTTGCTTTGCTTGTGATTTACTCACAGTGAGGATTTTATACAGCACCTGACACCACACTGCCTAATATTATGTTGAGACAAACATCTGTACTAATTACATTTATTAAAATAATTTACCTGTTCTGACTTACATACAGATTCAACATAAAAACAAACCTACAGTCCCTATCTCGTATGTAACCCGGGGACTACCTGTATAATAAAATCATAGGATAGTAAGAATCCTCACCTTTGTTTAGTGATAATCTTGTCATTTATTCCCATAAAACAGAAGGTGTTGTAAATTTTGTAATACCTCTGGCTTTATGTGAACAAAGGTCACAAATATCACTATACCAAGGTGAAGCTTCTTTTTATATTATGAGCGAGATTTCCTATCCAGTTAACAGGTTTCAGACCAAAGAGGAAGAGGAAAAAAAAATATTTACTCTATGGGAAGCCGAGGATGAAAATGTGTTGATGAGTATTCTCTCGAAATTTGGGATCCTCAATTTTCCCAAGCTCCAACAGGAAGTCTGTTTTCAAAGTAATAGCTCTTAAACAGAAACATTTAATACCTGGCAGATATTCCTAACCTTCCCCGCTCTATGCACAAAGAAAAATAATTAACTGTCTGGAATTTGGTTTAATACAATAACACATTTATGAAAGCACAAATGGTGAAATGTGAATAGGACTTATGTGAATAACCTAATAGTAAAGATTATATTATTATTATTACTATTATTAATAATATTATTATTATTATTAATAATAATAATAATAATAATAATAGGGGTTGCAAATGACAAACAGTTGATACAGGAAGAGGAGAAGGGGACCCTGCCCAGAAGAGCTTACAATCTAAGAGGTTAGATTACAGTAGGTATACAGTGTATTACAGTAATAACGTATGATATTTATTTACTAAAATACATTATTATTCATTCCTTCACTTATGAAGTTGGAATAATCAATCTTAGCTACACATCATGGAACTATTCAGTGTTGTGGTTAGTTGCTGCAACAAACGTATTCCATATTTAGAATATCTATATCTATATATATATATATATATATATATATATATATGTCATACAGCATATTCAGCTTAAAGCGAAAAAACAAAAAATATAGAGTGTTGTTCCTTAATAGTCCTGCCACATGCTCTTTGAATCTTTAGATGCAATAGAGACCAGCTTAAGGTACAACCAAGATGCCAACAGCTTCCATTAAATTGAATGAATGATTTTGGCACATGGTTTTGACACAAGTTTGCACATGGTTGCGGTGGATAGCGCAGCCACTTTTGGCCACACTGTTGTTTTTCCTTCCCTGGAGAAAGAATTACACAACAGCCATACGGGCAACCACACAGTTTTCCATGGCATGTCTAAAAGAGGTCATGCAGGCCAAATAAATTTCAGCTGCAGGTTTTGTTTCCAATTGTTCCTCACTGGGCCTGATTTATGAAAGCTCTTCAATGCTGGAGAGGATACACTTTTATCAGTGAACCTGGGTGATCTAGCAAACCTGTAATGGATCTGGTACAGGAGTAAAAACATTTGCTAACAAATAACAAATTACTAAGAAATCTATCCCAGGTTTGCTGGATAATCCAGCTTCACTGTAGAAAGTGTATCCTTTCTAGCCTTGGAGAGCTTTAAAAAATCAGGCCCTCTATGTCAACACCGTGGGCCTGATTTATTAAAGCTCTTCAAGGCTGGAGAGTATACACTTTCATCAGTGAAGCTGGGTAATCCAGCAAACGTGGTAGGGATTTTTTGGGATTTGTTAGCAAATGTTTTTAATCCTGGACCAGATCCATTCCAGGTTTTCTGGATCACCCAGCTTCACTAATAAAAGTGTATCCTCTCCAGCCTTTGAAAGCATTAATAAATCAGGCCCATGTCTTATAGTGATATATTTGACATCTTGATGGACATGGATTTCAGTAGAACCAGCTTTCTAGAAAGTGTTGAATGCTGAAATGTATTATATATGAAATGTATTATGTATTATGTTTAATACAGTGTCTGTATTGGATTGTTGGTTTGGTGGTTTGCAAAAGTCGATTCCTCCTGCTGTCTGATTACCAGATACAATTAATCGCTCCCTCCATCCCTGGGAGGAAGATGGGAAGGAGGATCTGCACTTCATACTACACTGTCTATAGGAGTCTGGTGCAGAGGTCACCTCCTGTCATCCCCCGGGGGCTATGTATAGGCATCAGGACATTATCATTAGCCTATTTATAAAGATCACCATTTATAATGTGCCATTTCATTTTACAGGAAATGTTGTTTCCAAATGATTCTTGCTACTAAGTTAAATGCGCTTGCAATATGCTGTTTTGTTTTATTACCTCTATTTTGTTTTCTCTACTTTACTTGGTTTTAATACACTATGACTGCTTCTTTTTAATAAAAACTCTGTAGCAAAAATGTGGCTACATTCTAAGGCTTAGTATTGCCAAGTGAGGCCAATCATCCTAGTACTGGGTCAATATAAAATATGTCAGCAGTAGTATCCATCATTGACAACACTGTTATAGGGTCACCTAATTACTAATTACAGGAAGGCTTAAGATGTCATGACAAGATTACTAAGCATTCTTCTTTAGAAAGCTGAATTTTTAAAAACATTATCAAAAATTGTTCATGTTAAAGCTTGTATGAGGTTTTAGTGAATTGGTTGTGATCTAACTGAAGCTGCATATTTAAACCTTATGTTTTTCTAGTAGATCTACTTTTAAAACTGCGTCAGAAGTCCTAATCAGGATACATTTTTAAGGAAATGCTTTAATGGTGATGATTTTCTGCAGAAGAAGACAATTAACAATTGATTAGCTAACTGAGCTCACTTTCGTCATCCCTTACTCCTTCAGTGGGCCTGATTTATTAAAGCTCTCCAAGGCTGAAGAGGATACACTTTCATCAGTGAAGCTGGGTGATCTTGCAAACCTGGAATGGATTTCTAGTCATTTGCTAGCAAATGTTTTGAATCCTGGACTAGATCCATTTCAGGTTTGCTGGATCATTCAGCTTCACTGAGGAAAGTGTATCCTCTCCAGCCTGGGAGAGCTTTAATAAATCAGCTCCAATAAATCAACCCAAATGTATTGCAGCCCATAGGGACAGCCAGTAGCATTTTCAGCGGGGATGGTCAGCAGCCTTAATGTTGCTTTCATGGCAGGTTTCCGTTAAATACGATGCACAGTGCTGAGCAGGAAATGTCCATCTGGAGTCCTATATCTTCCATTGCCTAGCAGTGCTGCTGACATGTCTTTATTAACCTTCTCCTGTCAGTAAAAAAAATCTATCATCTGCCTATCCCTGTTGGGGGCTCCGGAGCTAATTACAAGCAGCTGCAGACAAAGGATGAGGAAGTGACCACTGCAGATGATTCATGAATGAGCACAGCTAATATAAAGGTTGCTAAATAGGTGCAGACAGACATGTAATCTGAATTATAGAAAGATGTTTTTTTCTGTCCACTATTTGAACCCAGCTTTCAATATTTTTATATCCATGCAAACCCAATACAAATACGTAAAAACATTTTACAAATTTCAGGTCATCCTTGGGTAATGCCAGGGGTTGCTCAGGGTTCCTTAAACCATGAGCAGCATCACCCTGATCTCCGGCATGATATTGCCTGGTTGAATACCAACGTCAGTTGGTAGAACCAGTAGCAGTGGTTTACCAGTTGAGTCTGTCCTCCCATGAACTACCAATGCAAGTGGATTTAAGAGGACATTTCTCTATTGACAACCAAGCTATGGCCCATTTCAGACTTGCAGTTGCATACTCCTGCTGTTATCCTTTCCTAGCCAACCCTCAACAATACTATACAGGTTAGCCAACTGTAGCTCAATCTCAACTGCACTCAACCTCTATGCCAACTGGATAAGTGCAGTTATGGTTGAGGTTTGCTGTGGTTCAATGTTTTCAGGTAGTTGTCTGTATAAATGGAAGCAACCACAACTGCTTTAACCATTTTCCCACCACTTTCCCAGCATTGTGATCTGCTGTTGAAGGCGGTTGCATTCAAGCCAATGGAAGAGGCTGGCTGCTCGAGGATGGCCGTTGTTCCAACCTAAGTCACAATCCACCACAACTGCCTGTAACTGCCTGCACAAAATGGTTCTCAACCGCCCCCATTCAACTGGAAGTGCCCTTGAGCCTACAGCAAACAACTGCACTCAACGAAGGACACTACAATTTGTTTTATGTTGTATTTTAATGATTATTGCTAAATTATGTAATATGAACCAGAAGGTGTCAAAACATGGGTGTCAAATGTCCCATCTTTTCTTCTTTTAATGACTGTTAAATCCACAACTTATCTTGTATTGTGTGCAGCAGACATAACCATTTTAAGTAACAGTTTCCTGAGGCCTTCATATTATTTTAAGGGTACCTCAAAGCTAAATATAAGTTAAAATTGGTTGGTGTAGATAAAACAAAATCCTCATATGTCATGGATGAAACAACCATTGTATAACTGTCCAAGAAAAGCAGTAAAATTGATTATTACAAAGCAGTCCTTGAGCTCCAGGCAAGTAGCGGTCTGACAGATGCTTACCCGGAGAAGTGTGGAATTCAGGTAGAAAAATACTTCCACTGTATTTACTGCCTTAGTGATTACACAGTGACTTTGTATCAAGTCAAATGTAAAGTGCGGCAATAAGCTATGCAAAATAACAAATATAGACACAACCCATGCTTCTGGGAAGAAAGAAAGATGAAGGTATTATTAGCAGCCGTACTGGGATCTCTTTAAAAAAGCTTTATACATCCCTGCTAACACATCACCTGCCACTAATGTACGTTTATTACCCCATTTGGTCCTTGTTAAAAAATGGGGACTGTTGTACTTTAGGCACAATGCATTTATTGTTACTCTAATAAAGACATTAATACTAGTGAACCACGTTGGGTATTTTGGTACTAAGAATTTGTGGGGTCTGTAATAATGGCACAGAGTCAGATCAATTTACCTAGCTATCTATATTCTCCACTATCATTTATCTATGGATTATTCTTGACCTTTTTAACTTTGAGAAACCTTTGGAAAAACTTTGAGGTCTTAAGGGAACCCCGGCAAAAATAACTAAAACCACAACTCACAGTACATTAACCCACCTAGCGCTCTAATTCTGTCTGTATTTTCACACAAAAAGCGTTACATTTTTTTGCATGGAAATTTATTTTACATTGTAGGCCTAGAATTCTTAGGCATAACTCACCGAAATATGTCCAATATTTAATATATGTAGTAATAATTAACTTTAAATAAAAATCTGTTAAAACAAGGGTGCATAAAAATACTAAAACCTGTAATATAACTGTACAGTAGCATGTATAATACTGTATATATATATATATATATATATATATATATTATGAAATTATATATTTATATTATATAAAGATTTCTTTGTATTGGACTCAGTACAGCTATTTTGTATTGAATCCAATACAAAATTTTTTGAATTTCCCACCGTGCCTCCCGCCCGCACCCACGCATGCACCGACGTCACTGGGAAACCCCGGAGAACGTCTCTGCAGTCGTGGCTGAAGATCGAAGAAAGAAGACGTGTCCCAAGGACCTACATAGATGAGCAGGACGCCAGGGGATGCCAAAGGAAGAAGGTAAGTGTTTTTGGCGACCATGAGTGTGACTCGTGGTAAAATCCACCCTGAGTCACACTTGGGAATACCACTAGGGGGGTAATGTGTGGTCAGTAGGAGGAATGCCTCTCACATTAATGACCAGTGGGGAAGAAAGTCACTGTTACAGATAGCCAAAAAAGATCATTAGAACTGGTTAAAGTGACCTTAGAGGCATTGCTCATTGCTAAAGGAACCCTTAGCAACTTCAGAGGGAACCATGGCAGAGAAACACCAATCTAGATCTTTATTTATTAGAAATCAGTATGTAACAAACAGAGTATGATAAAATGCCTAGAACATGCATTCTTAACCCAGGTTCCACCAGGGGTCAGGGGTGCCTTGAGTTTTGGCAAATTGACATCCAGTCGGAGGACGCCAGTGATCTTGTCGCTGTCTAGAAGGGCGGCAGTTTGACAACACTCTAAAGGGCAATTTGCCCAAATTATCACTGCAATTGGGTAATTCTTCCTATCAAACCAAATGAATTTATTTTCTCTGGAGTGAAACAGGTTTAGAAAGGCTGAATTCAGAGAATAGTACATAGAATTCTAAGCAGAGAAACTGATAAGAAGAGGCAAAGATTTGCAGAATAAAACTTAGCATACAAAATGAGGAAGTTATAATTAAGAGATGACAGATGCTGACACTCTTTTGTTTTAATTACATGCATTACTATGAATGGTTACACATTTTGTGTGGAGTGCCTTAAATTTAAATCAGAGATATGCTAACTTACTAATAAAAATCTTTTAGTCCAGTGACTTGTGGAGGTGATAAAAATGCATGGACATAACATGAAACAATATATGAAATGCTAGACTCAAACTTTTGGAGTGTATATGTAGAGTTGACCAAGTTATATGACTTCAGCTTTCTATATAATAGATTCCATACCTGTTTATGTATACTGTACATACTTGCAGGTTACACGCTGTGCAAGTTGTCAGTGCTTATTTACTCCATATGTACATTCCTTGTATTCCAAGCGCTGATTTTACATTGCTTTTATTGCACTGGGATGACCATATTTTCTAAGCCTTTGAGACTCTGCATAGATTACCTCAGGAATCCAAATTCCAGAAAACCATCAGTGGAATAAACAGAGGCCCTTCCACATTACCCACCCCAACCACAGCCAATCAACAGAGCCAAAATGAAAAGCCATACGGACAGATGATGTAAGAACAAAGGATGAATACTGGAAAACAAACAAAAATGTTTTGTTATGTGAATAAGAAAAAATGTGAATTCAACAGGCTGGGTGGCTCAGGAAATGACCAGACTCCATTCACTGAAATCAAAGCATTTGTGTTGCAAGTTTTGATAATATATATACATACTTTTTCCAATTACTGTGCTGACCCAGCTCTTCTGTTCATTATCCTCACATCCCTACATAACCTTTTTAAATAGAAATGGCTCAGAAGTGACAGATTTAAGTGTGCCCGGGCCACTGTCATCATATCCAAGATGCCTTGCAGCATTCTCCGTCCTTTTGATTTCTGCACAGGGGAGGATTTTACACTGACATAACATGCATGAATTATTTTACTGCAATATTAGAATATATTATAGTTAATAAACAGGATTTATATACCGCCAACATATTACGCAGTGCTGTACATTAAATTGGGGTTGCAAATGATTGACAGATACAGGCAGTGACACAGGAGGAGAGGACCCAGAACAGCTTACAATCTAAGGGTATAGTCTTATTGGACAAATTTTGTTGAAATAAAAGGTAGTGGGAATCTCTATACTTAAACTACTTTAAATCTTAAAGCAGCTAGGAGTTCTAGGACAGGAGACAACTAAAAGCCAAAAGTTGTGCCACCTCCATAGAGCATCGCCCAATACAACATTGCAACCTTGTCTTACTAAACTTGACCTACCTTCAATAATAGATAAGAAAATCAAGCTCAGTAAGGAGAGGAGAAAACCAAAGTGACAACCCCATGTTGGATCAAAATAGTATTATTCTTACTCTGACTCATTACTCAATCTCCACCCAAAATTCAATAGCTTAATTGGTGGTTGTGTTACATTATTCCTAAAATACCACTAGATAGAATACAAAGACAAGGAAAATCAAGCCCCCTTTGTATCCTCCACCCAAACCCCTTTCATTCTCCTGTAAATATAGGGAGAGATATACACCTTTCCTTATCTATTGTTTATAATACGTGCCTGGAGACTTGGCGGCCTCACAGCAGAGGGTGTTGCTGCAGTTCTGTGTATTATGAAAGGGAGTTTACTCTGACCAGCCTGGTAATTGCTTCCAGTAACTCTAAGTGTGGAAGAATATAAGGAAATCAAAGGTTTTGTACTGGCCAGAACCTCCAGATTCCAGGTGACGTCACCATATTGTCAGATGGAAGTGGGAGACACTGCTTAGTGGGAAGGTAATATCATGCCGTGACTTCTCCAGCAAATCGCATTCTTCTCACCCATGTGTTCTTACTTAAATACACATGCAGCCTGTACTAATACACTTTCACTACAGGCGAAATTCCAAACAGAGGAAGAAAAATGTAAAATACTAAAGCTTTAACCGTCCTAGGGGGGATAGCAAGATTTAAATACAAAAGGGAAAAAGGACATCCCAGGATGTCCCAGGTCAAGAAAAGGTAGGACCCAAGAAAATTGCAAGTAGGAGTATCTAAACATGAAGAATGTTAAAGAGTAGTAATACTTGAATATGTCTCTGTTCAGCTCTAGACTTGTTTAGTTGAACACTTCTCGATTTTTGCGTTCCTGTTCAATACCAACACCACTGAAGTAGGGAAGATCTGGTGGTTTGCACCAAATGCACCACATTTCCATGGAGAGACCACCAAATGTCACAGAAACATTGAGTTATTTATTAAAAAATGGGGAAAATGTGTACAGTGGTGAGGCAGGGCTATTTTATGTGGCTTGGAAGGCAACATGGGAAATACACATATTCTTCAGTTTATTGTTCTCTGGAGTCCCTAAATCCTGCTGACTGTGTTACAAGATCACATCTGGTAATATGCAGCTCAGAAGTTGTATGAAAGATATCAAGATAGAAGCATAAATAGACTTCATGAGTCACAGTAATCGAACAACAAAAAATTAGAGCTTTAGCCCTCTAGATATGATGGTAAAAGGCCCGTCATTGTACACCATTCACATGGCATTGGCATAGCATAGCATAGCATTGCAAGGTATAACATAGCATTGGCATAACATAGCATGGCATTGCAAGGCCTAAATACAGCACAAGGAACAAGATAAATGAGTACATGTCTATACCACATTATTAATCCTTGTTACGACACTTGGAAAGCAACACTGACAAGTCAGGCAAAAGGTCATTTGAGAGGCTTTTCTAAGCCCTAGGCCTTAGCCACTGACCTCAGAGCAGGGGCAAAAGGTCTTGGATCATAAAAAATAATTAGGTCTAAACTCAGAGGCTGAAAGCATTGATGGGTTTTCCTAAAAACTTAGTTGGATCTCATGTTAGAGACAGAAGGCCTTGGAGGGTTTACCCTAATAACACAAGTCTTAGAGCAGAGACAGAAGGCCTTGGAGGGTTTACCCTAATAACACAAGTCTTAGAGCAGAGACAGAAGGCCTTGGAGGGGGTCCAATATGAGTTAGGTCTTAGAGCAGATACAGGAGGTCCCAGAGCAAAGGCAGAAGGCCATGGAGGGGGTCTTCCAATAAAATTGCAAGCTCTCATAGCAAATATCCCTTGGGGAGATTTTGATAGAAAAGTAGAGTTTTGCATTTTTTCTAATTTTTTTTGGGGAGGTTGGGGTAGAAAATGAGAAGGTGAAGTTGGTGGGTGTCATAGAAGAGAAGATACACCATCATACCAGACACCTAATGTCATTCAAAAGCAGACAGGAATCACTCTAAACACCAATTTCAAACTACCAAAGAGTGGAAAGGTAATGACATGAACATGGGAGCTTCTCTTAATTTTTCCAAATCAGACAACACTTTCTACATGAAAAACCTGGACAGTCCAAATGACTTCCCTGGGATTGATGATTTTGTACTCCTAAAAGTGGCATAACCCAAAACAGGGGGGTATGCACCAAACCTCCTGCACCCATTCATGGAGTTTGCTACTATAGATATATAATGTACAAGAATGCAGTGATGGGTTTTGGATAGCCATTATACTTCCTCCATTATAGCTCCTGATCCCCTGGGGCAGGGTCCTGGGAAAAGGAACCCGGGGCAGTTCAGCAACTTATGCTTGCATAATTGGTAAAAATGTTTCCAGGGTCTAGGAAGCCTTGGAATGAATAGAAGGTTAGGTGAGTCTTTCGATTGCACCCAAAAATCTGTCCAAGAAGGAACCTCATTCAGTCAGGACCTGGTATGCTGAAGGTTAGCTATGTTGGCAGACGGGGCATTGTATTCCCAGCGAGTTCTGGGAGTGGATGTGAGTGCTCAGGTGTGGTACCCACTATCAAAGTATGCAGTCTCAGGACTTTTTTATTTTGACTCAAAAGAACTGTCTTCTAAATAATTATTTCCTCTCTATAGAAGTGTTTAGTAAGTTAATATTTTCTTGGCTAGTTTTACTGATGTTTTGTTACCAGGAGATGATATTGTGTTTCCCGGTACAATATCATTAGCATTTGCATAGTACTTCCTAAAACGTGATCAAAGATCGGTCAGCTTGTTCTGTCCTTGGGACAAAATGCATTTGCAGCCTTAGTTTATGATTACTGTGTTGCTGTTGATAAAGAACAAACTGTGAATGTGCAGTGCTCCAAGGATGTCTGTCTTGAATGACATGGAAATAACCAGTTTTGCATTTTTCCAAGAAATTAGGACAAAGCAAGAGAAATGTACAGACATTGTATGACAGCTGTCAATATCTGTTACACATCATGGAGTCACTCCACATACAGATCAAAAGCTTAAATGATGAATATTGGGAACATTGCTTTCGGGTAAGTCCAAGGTGCCCTTTATGGATTAAGGTTTATGTAAACCTTAACAAATACATTTTCTTTTTTTTCTGCTTTTTGGTCTGTTGAATGTGACATTGAAAACATTTTGTTACATCTGTACTTTGCCTATTTTGATATTATTTAAATTGTCCCTCGTTTTATCACTGTACTACACAACAACTCCACTCCATGTTATAGCAATGAGAAAACAAAGAGGAATTCAATGATACTAGCACACTTTGTGACTTATGGCCACAACACTGCTTCTCCTTAGATACAATACAAGCACTGAACATTGTCAGCTTAGGACAGGAAGTATGTTACTGGCAGGATGACCGGGTAAAAGGGAAGAACCCCACCTGAACACCTGAAGATCCAACACTTCAACAAATAATCTTCATGAAGTTTCCTTTTTATGTTGTAATCTCAACTATCTCTCTATCCAAAGTCTTAACATGGTAATCACTTAGGGTGGAGCTGATGTAGGATGGAGTTTGTTGTATTAAACTTTTATTATTATACATAAGCAGGATACATAGCAAATGTAGCCTACTAGAGAATTTGGAGATCATTTAGTCATTGTGCCTTACTAGGAATGAGGGTATGGTTTGCTGCTACCATGGGGTTGTGATGAAACCCTTGGAATTTACAAAGTCTGCAAATTTCAAACATTTGGTTGAAAACTTTGATGGTTAAAGGCCAGAAAAAAGGAACAACTTAATACAAAAATAGATCTTTGTCCCTGGCCAGCTGAGTCACATGAGTCAATAATTTGATGGAATGGAAAACCCAGCTTCCTTTCTTTAGAATACAGCAGACATAGGGTTTGTGTGTTGAAGCTGTCAATGAGAGCTGTTGGCATTGGTATGTGTACCCAATGTCAGTGTTTGACTTCTTGTGCATTTTGTCGGTTGATAGCTTACTTATTAGCCCTATAAAATGGCAAGAGCTGAATAACAAGATGCCGCCCTGTATGTTCCGGTGGAGTTTGAGTACCAACTCAACATGCAAAACTTTGTGCGACCTGAACCAAAACAGATTTGCTCATCCCTAAGCATTAGTTAACTGGTACTGGATATTTTGCATCACTTTGTTTTACCATTTCATGTATGTTACCATTTCATGTAAGTTATGAATAACACCACTGACATTTTTTTTACACTGTCCTATATATTGTATGTTCTGTATTCACTTTTTATGGTATATTGTCCAAAGCCCACCAATCAATCAGAATATTGACTGTACATAGAAAAGCACACTTTTGGCTCATTTTAAGATAAGCATACTTGATACATGCCTACATCAAAGTCTTTCACATTTCAAAAGTAGGTATTCTATTATACTGCATATAGTATGTATATTATTTAACATCACCACTCAGAAAAGTCAGTATTTTGCAGATTTTACTTTTCAAGTTTGCTACATCCAGTGAGGAATCAGTTATAGAATAACCTTCCTAAACGTGGTTATAGTTGATGAACCATGACCAAGATCTCTGTTTTTTTCCCAATAATCCTCTGGCATTGTTAACATAGTAGTACTGCTGCTATAAAATTAATTCATCCACTCAGGGCTGGGTTTATATTTTTTGCCTACCTAGGCCAACTGTCTTGTATGTGTCCCCCACTACACCAACCTTACCCTGGTCAACTCACTAGCTTTGCTTTCAGTACAGGTAGTCCCCGAGTTACATACAAGAGAGGGACTGTGGATTTGTTCTAAAGTTGAATTTGTATGTATGTCAGAACAGGTACATTATTTCAATAAAAACAATTAGGACAGATGTTTGTCTCAACATATTATTTATTTTTACCTTTTTGTGTTTGTAGTGTGGTGTCAGTTACTGTAAAAAATCCTCACTGTGAGTTAATCACAAACAAAGCAAAAAAAGAAAACTTTATGGAGCCTAAACATTCATTAATTTCTGGAGCAGGTTGTGCTTATGAAAAAACAAGATGTTACAGATCAGCTCAGCCCTTAAGATCACCCACAACCTCAGCTGTGTTTAGCAAAAGATTTCTTCTGCAAGTCATGCAAACCGCCCTGCTCAGCCCCATCAAGCCTCCGTCCTGCACAAGAGCAAGCAGGGAAGCCCCATTTGTATCTAGGATTTGTTTGTATGTTGGATGTCATTAACTTGGGGACTACCTGTATGCTAAGGGGCAGTTTCTAATCTCTATTCTGCATCAGGATACCTGAAACCACTGATAAAAAAATTTCCTTAAAAAAAGGTGATCCATATTTACAGCTACTACTGGTACTTTTTCTGGTACTACTACTAAACGTACTAATTGAGTAGTTGATGAAAAGGAATTGAATCACTTACAGTACCTTTGAGGGATAAATCCTTAACTTTAGTCAACTATGTTATTCTTCAATAGTTTCCTAGCTGCCTTTTTATGTTCAGTTTGGGTAGGATTCATTTTCATCTGGGATACATCTTTAGAAAGGGTACTTATTAACTTGCAGAAAAAAAAGTACGACTCAGCAAGAACCTTTTAAGCTCAAGATGCTTACTGTTTTGCTACATTTCAAATTTCATTGGTAACTTCCCCTATGTTCTCTCTCAGATCTCTTAAAACCTGACCCCAACAGTACAGTCACAGAGCTTGAGCTAGGTGTTTGTAAAATACCATAGGATGTTTGACATTAAAGAGAGAGTTCTTTTATTCTGTATATGTTTTAATCTTGGTATGGCTGCCCAAGACCAGCATGGGTATCATACTTACCATTACCATTGACGTAACAGATTACTTTGTCTTAACTAAGCTGCCATTGCCATTGGTCAAACTGATTTCCTTGTCTTTACCAATCATGAGTTTACATGGTATCTGTTCTGCACCCTCTAAAGCAATGTTTCTCAACCAGGGTTCCTCCAGGGGTTGTTAGGGGTTCATTGAGCAATGAGCAATTTGTGCCTGTAAGACCAGTTTATGTGTCATTTTGATATTACAAAACAAGTCCAGCTGAATGAAATTAACTACTACTTGACATGCAATGACCTGTATAAATTAGAACTTTGAGAGATATATAAAAGCTTAGCCTTCCTGAAAGTAAAAATTAGCTACAGGGACAATAAAGTATATATATATATATATATATATATATATTACCCAGTACAATTTTTTTGAGTGCTTTTCTTATACCACTCATATAGGCAGATACCTTATAAAGGCACTCCACCTTAATGGTATTTATCAGATTCCCTCAGTAGACACTAATTGGATCTTTTTTTGCCCAACGACATATTAATATAAAAACTTTTAACTTATTTGCTCCACCCCTACTCTTACTTCCTGGATTTGTGGAAGCTGGACTTGTGACTTCATTCACTTAGCAGCCTAAAGGACACAGACGGCTTCTTAGCAACATGCCAACAAACAGTAAATTGGCTCTGAGGAAGGGGACATGCCCTGGAAATATTGCAGCAGCAGGATCTGTACATAAATACCAGTTATGAATGTTCCAAGCAATGATGTAAGGAGAGTTTGAAGTTGCAGGATAATTATATTTAAATATTTTTAGAAACCTTTTTCAAAAAAGCATGGCAGATCTCTGGGATGAGTGACTTTCATAGGCCCACTCCCATGTAAGCATGTTTTCATTCTATGCTTATTAAAACATAATTTTCATGTTTCATGATGGCAGTGCACTTGTTTTTATGTCTATGTAATAGTTTATCTTACACATAGTTGGGTGTACTGTATGTCTGGGTTATGCCTTGTGTACAGTGATTGTAGTGACTTTTATAGTGATGGTAATTAGGCTGCCTTTACAGAAGTTCTCAGTGGCGAATGCCTTCTTCTGTTGATGGTCATTAATGTGTAACCCATTCCATTGGTTCTCAGTAGTGAATGTTCCCTATTGTTGGCGGTCAGAACATGTCACCTAGTATTATCTACTTAGCAGGGGATTCATGATCAATGGCTCCAAAGTCCATATCTAGTGATGCCTAAGGGCAGAAAAATATGCAGTAACCATTAGCTGGCTTATTATGATTGATCCACTGGGTGGAGATGAATGTATTGTGGTGATATCATTTGTCAAAAACACTATCCATTGCCATGTTGTTTGAGACAAATTGATTTTATTTTGTGTGCCACAATATTGCTGCAGACAGTCATGTCAATGGGTGACCATCAATTGTGCATGTAACTGTAAATGTAAAATTGTCCTGTAACTACACAGATACCATCAGCTAGCAAATCAACCAGCCTAGTTTGTAGCAAACCTTCAAAGTTCTGGTGCCAGTGCATACCATTTGCACACCAGGTTCAAAGATGGATAGGTTGCATGGTTTGCATTGCCTCCACTTATATCTTTTCTCTCTTTTTCTCCCCATAACCATCCAGTGCCTGTTAACTTGGAGACCATTCATGGAAACCTTCCAATGAAGTGCCTGTCTGCCTGTTTCCTTGACAGCTGCACAACTTCATTTCCACCATCAGAAGTTCCAATGAAGACAAGACATTCTCATGTCCTGCTCCTCAAGGTGAGCCTTTGGCCCCAATGGTGACACAGCTTCTAGTCTCTGCTCACTCTGCCTCAGTGTGTATTGATTGTCTAGCCTGTAATTGTTCATAGTTCTGACCCTTGGATGACTTCTCCATCTGGCATTTAAACCTTGACAATGCTTTATTATACAATATTGTATGTGCTTCCTTTTCTTTGTTGCTAATTACAGTATATCTAACCCCCCCCACATTCCAACTTGCAATCTTCGAATTGATTTAATATAATTCTTATATTTATGTTCCATAAATAAAGTGTAAATTTAAAAAGGGAAAACAAAACTGTAGTAGGTCAGATACAAACTAATTTCCAAGTCCAGATAAATTAATTTTGGACTTTGTATGGGAAGTCAAGTCAAAGATAATTCTATGCTCTACAACTTTCCCTAAATTGTAAGTAAAAACTAATTTTTGTGTGTTAAATAGAGTAGGTAAGGATTGGACTTAGGTCGGGTTTATGTTACTGTTTGTGGTCCTGCTGGGGAAATTCACACCGCTATTTGGCCTTTTTATGGTTGTCTGAGTGGGATGTGAAAATGTGAAAATCATCCAATTGAGATTCTTGTTACTATGTTACAACAATCTAAGATTAGACAGTGAAACACAGCACCAAGGATACATACATTTATAGGCATAATTAATACTCTATACAAAACACTATTGGTTTTGTTTTTCCTTCACTTTAAACTATTGGAATGATGACATTGTTATTTTGTATAACATCTAATTCACTTTTCTGTTACAAATGTTCTAATTTATAGTTTTATGTTCAAAGCCCCAGCTGTAATATCAGGTAAAATTCATGAATTACTAGGAAGTGTTGGAGCTTGCTGTTATTCCCTCCAGTTTTCTATTGGTCCATCACAATAATGAACATCTTTATTGTCTGATTTTGCAAACATTGCTATAAGGACTACATAAAAAATGTGCTGGCTGATGTATCTACAAAAGAACATAAAAGGTGGAAACAAAGTGATACATAATAACCAGCATCAGTACATAGGGACAAGCCAAACTGGACACACTTCAAATCTTTCTTGATATGCACAAAGTTTGCAGTGCACAAAGTATAGTTTTTATGAGTGGTGTGCAGATCTTGTTATTCAATTCTGACCATTTAAAGGGATTATCAATCTATTGTCAAACAATGGACATGAAATAGTACACTAACATGGGGTATACCATGCCAAAGAAGGAAAAAAAATCTCTCCACAGAATTGGCAGCTCTTTCTAACAGGTTCAACACACTTGTTAGAGAATATGACTACTGTAAGACAAGTGGCTTAGTTATCCATTTCTCCATGTTGGCTCTTGTGCCCCAGCTTACTAGGAGCAAAGGCTTTGCACTGAATTATGTGTTGTTTCTTATGTCTGGACTTGAATCTGGGTTGCACCAAACCCATGGCAGTGGTGAACCCAAACCCTTTTCCTACCAGTCACAGGTGGAACCTGGAGATTTGAGTCAGCCTTTCGTTTATTAAATATCTTGGAGCAAAAACCTCTTACTTATCTCCTGCTCTCTATACATCAAAGAATTTAAGAGAGAGGGAGGAAAGACAGGACAAGTGTGGCACATTCATAGACATTGCAGGTTTTAAGGGGAAAGTCAAGTCAATTTAAGAATTTCAGGTACTTATTTATTAAAAGGATTTTGTTCCTAGATATAATAATGATATGGCACGTCTATTAGAAGTGAGGGGAAATTTGGACTTTAATTCCATTTTAAGCTGCCCTGCTCCTATTAACTTTATCAAAAATTAACTTTACATACACCTTAATAAAATGTTAAGGGATTCTGATGCATTTATTAAATAGTGATACAAAAACAGTGATACCACACCTATCACACAACATGGTCACACTTACCTCTAAATAGATTTCTATATTATTGAGTAGAAGTTTATCATTGCTCTTCAAACACAGCTTATGCTGTCACTGTCAGTTTAGTCAAATGATATACATAATAACATCACAGCAAACTAATACGTTAATTAGGTCTTTGATGGTAATTTGAGTCACTGACCTGCTATTAAAATTTTCAAGCTTTGCTGCACATGCAATCCCTTTCACATTTCTGAGCCATCAATTACCGACCCAACTGTCCCCTCATTATGACTGACTTTAATTTTTGTAACTAAATGAAATGAATTTACCTAAGGGTCTGCAAAATCTTTTTTTGACAATGTAAAGCAAGGGCTGAGAAGGTTGTTTTTTAAGGTAGATCTATTCCCAAAACCAAAAAAGGCCTTTTGGGGCTCCAAAAGTTTATCTCAACAGGAAGTATAAAATACTTTTTAACAGCAACATGGAAAAAAATCTTTTTGCTAAAATGCTGGAACCTCTATCAGTACTTTTTGCTGTCTGGTTTTATTTTGCATATTTCCCCCATCTTCTTCTCTGGTAAAAGGTTGTTGCATGTGAGAGGGAATTATCTCCATCAGGACAGAGGTTCTGTCCAGATTACATTCTCTTAAAGCATACATACACGTCTGAAAACAGCTGTTTTTAAATACTTTAGATATATTTAATAGCATCACAGTAATTACTCCATTGGGGCTCCATGGGTTGTCCACACAATGGGAATAGACCATAATAACCACCCAATAAAATAATGATGACTTTCATGGTTTAGCATGACTTCTGTCTCTACAAAGCCTACAATGGGCTACAAACAGCAGGTGTAAAAAAAATAACCAATGTTCTAAAACATTAGATTAGATAGCAGAAGAAGTATTTATTATTCTTAAAATATACACTATCATGAAAACTGGAAACAATTCCAAGTGTCTGACTTTTATAGAAATCAAGACATACTGTCTCATTAGTACTAAAAGCCTCTTTCATGTTTCTGTTACTTTGCCTCTATTTTTTGTATAATGCCCTGAATGGTTTGAATATTGTCATTTAACCCCTGCTATTCCCTGTGGATGATCATGTTGAATATTCCAGCCCAAAACTAGTCCTGCTGCATCCTAATAAATATTTTTCCACCATTTACATATCTCTCAGTCGGTGTCTGGCAGCTTAATTTGTACTCTTGCTGTGTGATATTCTTCAGGAGGTCCTTAGGGGGTATGGGCAGAAAAAGACACAGGCAGCCAGGAATAGCAGAACTAAAATGGCCATAGATAGTAGATGAAGGTTGGGAATTGCAATTTAGCAAAAATAGGCAATCTGGTATCTTCGGCTAGGTTTATATCTGTGCTTGTTATAGGCACCTGTGATACCAGGGCAGAGCCTGATTGTCTTATTTAAAGTATTGAAATTCTGCCTAACGTAAAAAAAAAATAATACTGAACCTCCATGTTTCTTGGTGCCTGCCTTAACCTCTTCCTTCCTTGTGCCTACCCTTAACAACCCCCATATACACACTGCCTAAACTTAAACCCACTTTCATAGTTCCTAATCTTAACCAATTTTTACATAGTGTCTAACCTTGTCTAGTATCCACCCTCTTTTTTAGTACCCAACTGTAACCACAAGCTAGCCTATCTTGGACCTAACCTTATACACACCCTCCAGGTAAGTACCTTAAGTACTGTAAGTAGGAAAATGTGATTGGTAAGAAGATTTGACAAACTCAGTGGAAAACTTTCAACCCATCCAACAGTTTCTCCTTGACCAACATGACTTCTAGAAGTCTGCTTCATTGAGCACATAGTACACAGCCCTATTATCTGCCAATCAACTGAAACTCCAATTTTTAGGCACAGACATTTAACATTCATAACGTTTGTAGTCATACAGAAATATGAAACTGAAACACAGTTACCTTTTTATATGATAAAATACAGTTACCTACAGCATCCACTCATTTTACATAATAACTAATATGACTTGAATAAATTGCCATCTAATCGGTTGATAATGGTTACTGTAATTTACACACCAGCATTGCCCTTTCCTTAGTAAAGTGAATCTGTGATCATGGAAGTAATGGAACTGTGATTGCTGTCTTTTTTTAAGGTGCAGACACTGCAGCAATTACTCTGAATGTTCAGTTACTGAAATGGTTTCAGCTTTTACTGACCCCATTCTCTTTTGCAGGTTAATAAGTAGGTGATGGGTCCAGGAGCAGAATGACAGCCCCAGAATCCACACCATTAAAAACAAGGCAGCTTGAGACAATTGAATTATAATTTTTTAAACTGAACCATATTATGGTAAGACTATGATGCAGCAAGTACTAGACACCAAGCACCTGGCAAGAAATTGCTAACTACTTATGACTCCTGAGCTTCAAGTTGAAGACCACTTATGGAAAAATAGGAACATTAGTAAAACTAACAATATAAAGGTTGGGAACATACTTTTGTTTGTTTTTTTTACAATTTATTAAACTCACTGTAATCCACCATCAGTACAAATCAGACACAGATTGGGACACCTGGACAGACATGTAAACCTTAGAACATTTGTAGCATGTGCAGCTAGCAGCAGTTACTTAGAACAAGGCATCTCAGGTTCTGCTATAGGGTAGTGGTCCTTGTGATGGTCCCATGTTTGTAACAAGGGTCAGACTGGAGGGGCTCCTGCTGGAAGTCCAAGGGGTGGTTGTTGCACACCTTACTCTTTAGAGCTGTGGCATAATAATCCACCGGCTCATCTGTTCCGTTCTCAATCCAACGAAAACACACGATCCTTTGGAAGGATCTCTTAAAGTTGTCTGAAAAAAAGCCATAGAGGATCGGGTTGGCACAACTGTTGGCATAACTGAGTATGATGGAGATGTGGTTGATGGTGGCATCCATGTGTGGCAAGAAGAGGTTGAGGAGCTGGACGATGTAGAAGGGCATCCAACAGATGACAAAGACTGTGACCACCATGAGGACCATCCTGGTGATCTTCTTCTCAGACTTCTTCCTTTGCTGCCAGCCTGCCTTCAATGCCACTGCTCTCATTTTGATGATAATGAGGATGTAACATAGACAGATGGCCACCACAGGGAGGAAGAACCCCAGGAGGAAGGTGTAGATGACAAACACAGTGGACCATGTTGGTTGGGGCCACATGAGATTGCAGACCACTACCCCATTCTTGGAGGACTCAGTGTCTGCAAAGATCAGGATGGGGGAGATGACCAAGAGGGACACAATCCACACACAGATATTGATCATCTTGGCCACTGTTGGTCTCCTGTACCTGGCAGCCCTCAGAGGATGGACCACAGCCACATACCTGTCCACACTTAGCACAGTCAGGCAGAAGACACTGGTGAACATGTTGATTCCATCCACACTCAGGACAGTGCGGCACATCCCTGAGCCAAAGGGCCAATGCTGCAGAGCTGCCGAGGCAGCCAAGAAGGGCACACTGAGCATAAAGAGCTCATCTGCAATGGCCAAGTTTAGGATGTAGATGTTGGTGGCAGTTTTCATCTTGGCATATCTCAAGATGACAAAGATCACCATGGAGTTTCCTATCAGCCCAATGAGGCACACGATGGCATAGATGAACTGGATGACTATCATGCTGATATCCCTCTCTGTCTCCACATTGCTGTTGCTGCTGTTCTTACTGATGGCATTAAATGGGTACAGAGTCACAGTCAAGTCCCTGGACTGATTCCATGTGCTCAGAAGGATCTTAGCCTCCACAGGCACCAGGAGATCAGGGGAAGTAGTCATTGTAGGTGTCCCATAGGAATGCAGTGGAGAGCTGCTGCTAAAGCGAAGATCCTCAGCTTGGAATGGATCTGTGTGAAAAGAAGACACAGAGAGGGTGAGAGGAGGGAGGAGAGGGATTTGTGATAGATGATGCAGTGCAGCTTCTTGCAGTGTGTGTCTGTATGTGTGTGAGCTCTGGCTTTTTGTCTTGGCTCCTTCTGTACAAAGTAATCAGCAGCCACTTGCATTAGCTCTAGGCATGCATCACTTCTCCATCACTGGCAACATCATTAGTTGCTTGTGTGGCTGCTATTATTGGCAACCAATCTGATCAGTTCATTGGATTCAGTAAGCTTCCAATAAGATGTGTAGCAGCTGGTTAAGGATTTCAGCACCATGTTAATGGACCACTGCTGGAGAGCATCTCATTCTAGACTCCACTCATAGAGACCATCATAGCTCCCAGATGTGCATTTTTGGTGGGATATAGACCGTCACTTGTTTCCTTTACAATGGTTCCTACTCTGAACTTTGTGTAGTATACATAATACAACTGCCAAAAAAGCTAATCTCATATTAACCTTTTGTTAGCATGACTTGAACTTGCATTGCTTACTTTCAATTTCAAACAGTTGCAAAAATTAGGCTCAGTGCTGCAGTCCACCCTCACTAATCATCACTAATATTTTGATTTTCTATTTTTTCTTTGCAAAATAATGTCATTTGATTGCTATGCTACTTTAAGCTTTATGTAGTATATATAATGTAATTGCCAAAATAGGCTTTTATGTCATAACCTTTTGCTAACATGACTTGCATTGCTTACTTTCAAATAGTAGAGAAAATTAAATTTAGTGCTGCTGTCCATCCCACCCAATCATATATTTTGATTTTCTAACTTATTTACCCAAAATAATGAGATTTAATTGTTATGCTACTATGTTTTAACAAAGTACCAATGTGTTTGGTGGATAATTGGTTGAATAGGCAGATATTATTTAAGGTGTATAAATATCTAATTTATAATATAAATATTTTTTATATTAGCAATATCTGTCTTTTACCAGTTGTATACATTTTCAATAAAAGAGTGCATTGGTTTATGATGCATTGATAGAAATAGGACCTATGTGCTGCAGGTGTGTTTTTTGCTTAAAATATCAAATTTGTATTTTAGGCTTTGTGTGCTCTAGTGTACAATACATGCATTGGTTGCCATTAATTGTTATTTGCACCTTGCCAGTGTACTACAGCCGATGGGTTGCAGTGCAATTATAAAAATGTTTCATACACTCTATTGGTGTGCAATGCATCAAATCATCTGCTATGTGCAAATCTTCCCATGTGCACTGCGATTAACACATGTACATGTGCACATCTGTATTGTGAACAAGTCCTTACTGTATATGGGGACAATGCAAGAGAACACAAGTGTAGGTCTGCTAGGGCAGACTTTATCAACCTTATTATCATAGGGGAACCCTTGAAATCATTTTCAGATCTTAGGGAACACCTTTTATGATTATTATATCCACAGCTCACAGTACATTAGTGTGGTAGTCAGTAGAGAAGAATGTTACATTGCTTGCCAGTGGGGGAAGGTCACCCCTACAGATTTCCAAAAAGATCATTGATGTCAGTTAAACTGACCAGACATTTCTCATTGGAACACCTAGCAACCTCTGGAGGAACCCTGGATGAGGAACATTATGTTAAGAGTATCACATCACAAATACAGTTACAAAGTTACAAAATGTAGTTACACATTTATAGCAACTGGAGCAGCAACAAATTGATAGGATTCAGCTTTTAGGTACTGTACTTTGAAACCTGAAATATAATCGATTGCTATTGCCAAACTATTTGGAACTATCTCCAAATTCTTTGTATCATCTGCACACAATGCACTTTAATTGTGCTGAGACCTGTGGTTCTACACCAGTTACAAAGCAAAAGCCTGGAGAAGTTAGCGTTTGCAATGCAATGGATGTACTATATTGCATGTGAAATATTTCAGGAACACAAAGCAATCTTTGAGTGATGATAAACAGTACAGTTTAGTCATTTGCTAATTAAGTTTAAAAACCACAGAAACAGAACTTTATTTCCTTTCTGAATCGGATCTAGCTTCTGCTGAATAATTACTAGTCTCCATTTAATCTAATCACCATCACCATGGCAAATTAATTTTATATATGTCTTGTTCACAGTGTATCAGACAGCATCAGTCCAAATGTCTACTAATATGAGGCTTATACAACAATACACAGTATTAGGTTAGGATGTAGGATTTTTATTTCTGTTTTTTCCATAATAAGTGTAATAGATTCATTTATTTTAATGAAGGGGCCCAGGATATAGTTTTAGTTCCTTTATATGTAAACTGTCTATGTTGTTTGTGCAACCAATCACATTAATATTATCCAGTACTTATATAGCACTGACATATTACACAGCGCTGTACAAAGTCCATAGCCATGTCACAAGCTCTCCTTCAAAGAGGCTCAGAATCTAATGTCCCCAATATAGTCATATGTCATTAACACAGTCTAAGGTCAATTTGGGAGCAAGCCAATTAACCTAACTGCATGTTTTTGGAATGTGGGAGGAAACCCACGTGAAAATGGGGGGAATATGTGAACTCCATGCCCTGGCCAAGATTTGAACCTGGGACCAAGGGCTGCAAAGGCTGAATTGGTTGAATAGGAACGCGTTCCATCTGCTTTAACAAGTATAGGAGAGCAGTTGAACGTATTCTGAAAGACGGGGTGATCCATAATTATTTGCAACATGTGGCTAGAGAACTGCAACCACTTACAAGAATGTTTCAACAAATGCTCCTATATACATATCAATACATTCTCCTCACCACTTTTCCATACACTGGGGAATGTTCACACTAGTAGTATTCGCTGCTCAGAACTTCTTGCAAAAATCAAAAATTGTTATCATTAGACTGAATAGGTCTTTTCTCTATCCTTCAAATTGCAGGTGGATGGTAATGCCATTTTTTTTTTTTTTTTGCTACATGCAGTTTACAAGGGTGGTTTGCCACCAGTTGCCCCCATGTACATAAATTGAAGCTGCTTGTCACCGTTTATGCAAACATTTTTAGGTGTTTGCGGGTGGTTTTGTCAAGTCATTGCAATTCAAAGAAAAAAAACTGTCGCTTTGATACCCCTGCTGGGTGCCAAATGTTTGAAAGTAGGTGCTTGAGGACACTAAACCCAGCAGTAAAATACAGCTAATCTGAACATGCCCTAATGGATAAAACTGAGCATCTTGGAGTAATTGACTGCACATTTGTCAACTGTCCATATGAATTTAGCCCTAAGGCTTAAGGTGGAATACGTTAGTCAGATTGTGAGTCACAATCTTCTGTAAGTGGTGGTGAACCACAATGAGTTCTCCCATAAGGTTGCAATTCATTTATTTCAGTGGAGTTAGTAAAGCAAAATGGTTCAAAAGCAACAATTATAGCTGAGACCTACTGAGCACAGCTCCATGGAAGATGTATTTACCCCTATTGACATTTGCTGCAAGGAAAATAAAACTTTTACAAAAAAAATGTATATTAAAGTGGAGCCCTCACTGAACCCACACTGGGTGGCATTTCATTTGGTAAACGTACTATATATCATAAATAGTTTGTTTTTTCATCTTTGTAGTGCGGCTGATCACCTCCAACTTTTTGATCAGCCACTTCTTGTCTACATGCTGTGACATCAGGAGCACATTATTGTTATTGTTATTGCTTTGGACCAATTCCTAATTAGGGCTGTGTACACACGTTTAAAAATTGGCAATGGAAAGGATCTTTCATAAATCCTTTCCAACGACAAAAGTCTGAATGATGCATAAACAAGCGCTGTACATACAGCTCTGTTCTATGGAGACGGGAGGGGGAAGAATGATAGAGCAGCACCCCGCTGTGCTCTCTCCCCTTCACTTCCATTATGATCATTCGTGGAGCTGCCAGGATGGATCCATGAATGGTGTTGGACAACCGGTGTACACACATCAGATTCCCATCCTATATCAGCCCTGAAATGATTACGAGACGAGAATCATCTGACGTGTGTACCTAGCCTAAGACAGAGGTGAACCATGCTGTGCCATATGCATTGGTGTGGCAGCTTGTAGCCTTAACTAGTGTATATGGCCGGGTGACAACACAGAAGACAGGTATTACCCAAGATCTTGAACACGTTTTCATGACATAGCTTTTTACTAAATGTTGTAGAGGTAAAAATATGAAAGGGCTCTGATATCCATTGGATGTTTGTACGAGACTTAAGGCATTGCTCTGATGTTCATGCTTTGCAGCCCTAAGATTATTATAAGATTTCGGTTTTTGGGTTTAGAGCTAATAGTTGCTTTTTTAGCAATCAGTAGAAACAAGGCAAAGAAATGTTCATTGCAGGAAATTATGTGAAAAGTGATAGATGAACAAAACTACTAGCGCTGTACTATTCTGTTCTATGGAGTAGAGAGGGGAGAATGAGTGAGCAACACCCAGCTGTGCTCCCCTCCCTTTGATTTATAGTGATCGGTTCAAGTCTGTCATTCATAGATCTATCCTGATGGATCCATTTACGATGTTGAGTGATTTCTGTACACATGTCAGATTCTTGCCTGAGACAAGCCCGACCGTTCATATTGGGTGAGAATAATCTGACATGTGTACATAGCCTTGGACACTGTATCATACAGCTGGTATTCATACAGTAGAATGGAGACCAGCTGGGAGCCATAGATGACACCAGAACCCCTGCCTGGGACCACCATTGTACTATAAGTCTGCTCCTGTTAGCACAGTGTGATTTCCTCTCCACCTAGACTCATTACAGCAAGAGTGTTCAGTATGAAATGTATGTACACAATGAGATCTTTCTTACAGTACTGGGATCATTTATTTGTCATCTCTCTGAACAATTGCTGAGTGTCAGTGAATCAAAATACTCTATTACTGCTGATGGAAAAGTGTCTATGTGGATTCCAGGCAAAGAAATTCTGACTTTAAAAGGAACAAATCTTTTTGTAAGGGTTGATTGTATGGCTGTAGTCTTGATTCTGGTTTCACTTCCTAGCAAGGGACAAGCATGCAAGACAGGAGCTTTGCAGAATATTGCATTCCCTTTCCAGTTCAATGACTTGCAGGGTTGTAGCGCCAAGCAGCATGGTGGCTCGGAAATTAGCACTTTGGCCCTTGCAGCGCTCAGGCCCAGGTTTGAACCCTGGCTCAGACACTTTCTGCATGATATTTGTGTGGGTTTTCTCCCACATTCCAAAAACATGTGGTTAGGTTAATTGGCTTCCCGCACATTTACCTTAGACTGTATTAATGATATACTGTATAACTATGGTAGGCACATTAGATTTTGAGCCCCTTTGAGGGACAGCTAGTGACATGACTATGGATTTTGTAAAGAACTATGTAATATGTCAGTGCAATATAATACTGGATAATAATAATAATAAAGATTACCATGAAAGTTAAATTTGGATACTTAAAAGCCAAGACAACAGGCCATCTAACAATCTTAATAAACACATTCAGATCAAAGGGACATAGTATTTTAAAGTGCAAAACATATCTTATATATATATTTACTTATGATATAATGCTAACAAAAGTGTTCATAAACCGGAAGCTATGTTGGGGCATGGGCATAGCTTAGTACAGAAAGAAAGGATAAACCACAAAGCTGTGAGCTAATATTGTACCAAGGGTTTTGGACCCTCCAGTGGAACCAACAGGGTTGTAGTGGGGCAGGCACTTGTGGGTTCTTTTTTCAGGAATGGGCAACATGGATCTGCCACAGACACACTGAGTCGTTTCAGTGCCATGGTTAGTACTGTGCCCCCTCTTCAACTACACCCCTGGGAACCACACAATCTTTACCGACATTCTCACCCATGCATAGACTCCCACTAGAGCATTGTCACACGAACATTGTCCCTGTTGGAGTGGAATCTTCAAATATGTCAGAATCACCATGTAAAATGCATAACAAAGCAAGATCGCAGGTTGAAATGAAACACCTAAGAGAGTCAATGAGTGTAAACCTCATTTAGTGATTTTTCTTTTATTAGTAGAGTTAAAATACACTTTAACTTGTTTTAGAGAAAAAAATATCACACCTCAACCAAGGCAGTTCATTATATTCTCACCACTACCAGACACCTTTTTGGCTTAAATTGAAAACCAGCCACCTGCCCTTAAAATGTATGACATTGAAATGGATTTAAAAAATGAAATGTTAGACTACCAGTATTAGGAAAAGGCAACATCTAACATGGAATATATGAGAGTTATCTCAGGATTCATCACGTCAATGCAAAATCTATTGTTAATCTTAATTTTTATGTTTTAATAGACATGAGATGCTTGGTTTATGCTTGGACATAACCTTGATTTTGGCCATTGTTTTCCTTTATCTGATATTATTACTTATCTGGGATTATAAGGTACAAGAGTTAGTTTGAAACTTTGTTAGAGGTAAGAGTTTATGAAACCAGAGAAAAGAGGGTTTTTTGGCAGAAAATTTATCATTTAATTCAGTATGCAAATGAGCTAGACAAAGTTTAGCTATCACATTATTGGTGTTATAGCATAAAATCAATTCAGATAACATAAGGTGGTGGGAGGGTAACGGTGTTTTAATCCCCAAAGCCTTTCTCCAACTGACTTCTTCAGGGCTATTGCTATAAGGTTTAAAAAAACAACTTTAAATCATTTTTTTTATAATATGTATATTAAACACCTAATTGTATAGATAAGCATTCAGTACAGGATGTTTTTTATGCTGCCAAGTGTGTAGAACATGGTTTAATTTCTGTAAATCCAGCACTAGCTCTGCACTCAGTTTCTGTAATTTATGCAAGCCCAGAACTAGCTCAGAACTTAGTTTCAGTCATTTCTGTATGCCCAGCACTAGCTCAGCTCTGGTACCATATCAGATAGGAGAATTGGGGGCTGTATCCTTCCACTAGGTCCTTCTAATGACTGATTAGAATTAGAATTCAGATGTGTATATGTGTATATTCTGCAATCCTGCTATTTAAGTCCATATTTTAAATATTTATGAAATCCTTGAGTACTAGATTTACACATGCATGATATATAAACTTTATATTATATATTATATTTGATGCATTATTTTTTTTATATTCACCTAAAACATATTTTAGTCCAAAACAAACTTCACAAATCATGATAATATATGAAAAAACAATACATTCCCTTTACATAATGTTGGCTCAAAGTTTACAAAAAATATTATCCTTAGGAAAGGTAATCAATCATTTTTCCTCTTTGGCTTAAGGACATCCGACATACGGATGACTCCTAAATACGAACAGGATACGAACGGCGGTTTGCATGACTTGCAGAAGAAATCTTTTGCTAAACACAGCTGAGGTTGTGTGTGCTGAGCTGATCTGTAACACCTTGTAACTCTTTAATGACCTAGACAAACTCTGCAGTTGTTTCTTTTTGCATATCAAAGCACAGCTTTCTCCATAAGGTAATGAATGTCTAGGCTTCATAAAGACTTTTTTTTTTTTTTTTTGCTTTGTTTGTGATTAACTCACAGTGAGGATCTTATACAGTAACTGACACCATGCTGCCTAATAATGTGTTGAGACAAACATCTGTCCTAATTACATTTATTAAAATAATGTACTTCTTCTGACAAAAGAAGACAAATTCAACTTAAGAACAAACCTACAGTCCTATCTCGTATGTAACCTGGGTACTGACGGTATATACTCAAACATGATTAAAATGTATGCATATTTTTATTTTTGTTAATGATTTTCTCCTATGTTTGGAATTATTACATTAAAAATGTTACTGAAAAAAGTTAGCAATGGAATTTCCAATATAATAATAATATAATTTCCAGCATTTTTTTTTTTTTGCTGTAATAATTAACGTAAATTAAGTGATTTCTGACATTAATGCAGACCATGTGAATTTGTTTTTTTAGTGCAGTAGCAATACCTATATTAGCTATGAACATTTTAGAAACCTGTAGTCAAAAATACAAATTCTGATTGGTTTTGTTTATTTATTTTATTGTTTCGTACAGAATCTGGTCAGAAAACTCCAATAGAGTGCCCATAAATTTAAAGAGATTAGTCTTAATAATATATTTCACCAAAGAAGAAAATTTTTACATCATAGTTCATTGTAGGGAACCCATTTGATGGGGCAAAAATGTTAGAATATAAATATTGGGTTGGGATTTAGGTTTGGTTGGATGCCTTTGCTTTAAATCAGACATTTCTGGCTTCACCAACGGCAATTGATATCCATTACCCATAACTGTTCAGCATAAAGGCTTAAACCCAGATTTAAGTTCATTTTGTAAGCCTTAGTGCAATACAAGTGCAATACAAGGGAACATTGTGTGAATATGAGCCAACAAAATCTGGCTCTAACTTGCACTCTGAAATAGAATCATCCGAATGTAGCTCATATTGAAGCCAGGTAAGAATCCAAGAGTGGGATAAATCATGAACAATCTGGGATTGTAGAATGCCTTTAGTTAAACTTTTCAAACAATATACTCTATTATCTAAAAAAAGCAGTGCAGACAATGTAGCATACCTCCATTCATTCACAAAGGATCTTTAGTTCAAATATTATTGTTGGTCTAGTTTACATTTAGCATTGTAGGACCTGAAGCATGTTCCATTCTATAAATGGGGAAGTGGATGTACATGGAGAGAATACCATCAGCAGTGCTATCCAAGATACAAACCAGACTGCACACATGCGACATTTTCCACCTTAAGATATTCCAAGCACACAGATCACTGTCAATAAATATAGGATTATATTTAGAAGCAGTATTTGACATTTACAGTTTACTTTTATTTTTAAAAATACAACTATTTCCATAAAAACCTATAAAGATACAATTATCTTTATAAAAATATTAGTAGCTAGTCAAGTTCAACTGAACTTGTTCTTGTAATGTTGAATATATTTCATAGCTTTCAGTAGCTTCAATTGTTCTACTGATGAAGCAAACTACCCCAGCACTTATAGCCACACAGTTACATAGTAGGTTAGGTTGAAAAAAGACATAAATCCATAAAGTTCAACCACCAGGGAAAAAAACATATCCCAGATATAGAACAAACATCTTATTCCAATCACCATGGAATGTGCTGTACAGGTTGCCCCCCTGGCATGTGACATGGGATTACCTGAGGTGCAGAGTTTAAGTTACTTCTGGTCTTCACCAGAGCATTTTACAAGGAATGATTGGCTAGTGACTCTGGCGGTAACCAGACTTCTTCGCTGCAAGGAGGTCACCAGGTCAAGCTCCAGGCTTTCTCCACCAGGGATAACAATGATCAGATAGCTTCAGTGTAGGAATGGCTTACCAAACAGAAACACATTGAGTCAAGGCAGAGTGGTAAAACAGAGGTTCAGGGTGGGTTACAACCAAAGCAAAATTGTGTAACAGGCTGAGGCCAGAGCAAGCAGCAACCAAGGAAGGTCTTGTAATAGCCTGAGGTCCGGGCAGGTAGCAATCACAGGCAAAGTCAAAGTCAAGCCAAGGTCAAAATCAAGAATACCAGAATCAAAACATGCTGGGCAGAATAGCAGATGACATGCTGAGGATCCAGCAACTCGAGCTTGAGAACTAGAAGCCAGGAGGCTTGACTAGAAGCCAATAGTAAGATAGAATCATGATCAGAAACAAATCTGTTTATTGGCTGTAGGACATACTGTTTATCACCCTCCAGCTGTGTGTTAGGGATTAAGAATTCAATAACATGAATATGACTAAAGGAAAGCTGGGGATGCTTCAAGTTGCAAAACATCCTCAGCAAGTACATTTTTTGGAACCACCCTGTTCTAATAACATAATCCAATCCTTGGTGTCAGGAAGTCTGCAAAATTTGGTATTCTGTCTTTAAATGACATGGATGAAGGAGCAAACTGTTGTCAAAATGCCAGGGCAGAGATGTTAAACAGGATTAGCGGTATAAGACAGATAACGTTGCAAACCAAATGTCCTCTCTGTCCAAAATATGACCCTTTTTGTCGTTTTTCATAAACTGCTGTCAGAAAACTGCTGGTAGAACTGATGACTTGGCTGTGATATGGTGAGGACGTGCTGAGGATGGTAAGAGTTATGTAGCACAAGGATTCTAAATTCTTTGTTGCCTATTTTATTAAGGTGATTGCATTGTAGTATAAATTTACTGAACCGGAAACATCCAGCCAGCATTTTTAGGACAGGAGGTCAGCAATGACAGCCTACATATTTTACTCAGGACAAATTTCCAGTACCACTTTCTACTGCATAAAAACATTCTGCTGGCTTGCACTTCTACCTGAAGGGAGCTTATGTGAGTTCATGTATTCCCCACCTCCCCTCTGGTGCGGAGTTCCTACATTGATCCGCTGTAAACCAGACTACCAACTGGAGCCAATTACTGTGGCTCTGTAATATCCAGTTACATGTTCTGGTATCTCATTCTAAAATGCAGTCGCAGCAAACGCCTAAGGTCAGAAAAATATTTCATTCCAATTATCCCTTTCACCCCTTATATTTTATTATTTTATACATTTATTTTATATATATATATATATTTTAATATATTTATTCCTTATATAAAGCTCTGTTGCAGAAATCAATGGCAGAAAAACGTAACAAAATACTTAGCTTTTCCATCTCTTAGAACAGTGGTCCCCAACCTTTTGGACATCATGGACCTCTAACCCGTGTGTCACTCAAAGGGGAAGAAACTTCCTCCAGCATGACGTCATGATGCCACAACCTGCCCACTCCAGAGACACAACCCGCTCGCCACCCTGAGCCTGCAATGCATACGGGTGAAATGGTCTGAAGTTCTGGCTGGTGTGCCCCCCTGGTAGGGTTCTTCCCCTGAGCCTGCTGGGCGGTGCACCAGCCAGAGCCGTGGACCACCAAAATTTTCAGACCACAGGTTAGGGACTGCTGTCTTCGAACACTAAAGGCCACAGTAGTCACATTTAGTTCTGTATGAAAAATCACTGAGAACGGGATTATTTCTGCTTATCTGAACAGTATTCAGCAAAATGGGCAGTGGGAAGGGGGAAAGAGTTTTCTACTGTGGCAGAGAATTTAAAAAATGCAACATCATTTTAGTGTTATGACAAATAGAAGAAAGTATACAAAAATGTGTCCTTTGTATATACATGTATTACCGCTAGCTAAAACCGACTGTGAAAATATGTTTTTTTAATACTGTTTTTTACCGCTTACCTCTCAAGCAAGCTTTTAAAAATAGTATTAAACCCGAGCTTTACTTTACTCAAAAATAAATAAATGGAAATGACCACTCATAGGCTTCTTTTTATAATTTATTTATCCTTGGTTTAGATAAGCTTCAATGTATACATGAACATACTGTAAGGTATGTCTCTAGTAGGGATTATTGTTTACAATTACCCATCAAAGGCAAACCAGATATTCAAAAGTACTAGTGTCTATAAGTAGTAGTCTAGTAGTAGTCTAGTGTCTATAAGTACAAAAGAGCAGAATTACCATAATTATTTTATGTCACCAGACAATGAAAAAGTAAAATATAACAAGTACTGATGGCTTTGTTGTTAGCAAAAAGTTCTGAGAATAGCTTGGACACCAAGTAAATTAAACCACAGTATTCTTTACCAAATCAAACCTCAAACCCAGTTCTTTCACTTTAAGCCCAGATAATGAAGTTGAAGCTTTCTGATTGTGGACATTACAATTTAATTTATTGGAAAACAATTATGTTGAAAAGGGAAACAAAACAAGGTGAATAGAGTGGATGGTTTTAGTTTCAAAAAAACAAATATTGAGAAGACTTTAGACCAAAGAGAAGACAGATCATTTTAGAGAAACATTATTCATATGGACAGAACTTATTAATAAAACTGCAAACCATAGGTAGTGACAGAAGGATTTTTTTACTGTTGTGTGTGCTCCCGAGGAGCTTCAACATATGCCTGCCAGCACTCATGAGTCTGTGTACAGAAACGATACAAAATTGGCATAACCTGTTGTATGCTATTGCAAAACACAATAATTATCTTTTTTTATTATTTTCAGCCTAATGCCAGGATGTTCCTCCTGTGCCTCAACATTGGTATAAATTGTCAGTAAGAGAAAACTGTAATACAAAGCCAATTTTGGAAAATATAACTGCTAAATATGCATCATGTAGGAGGGAAAGAGAAGAGAACGGCTCTTTGTGGCAACTTATGTATTTTATATAATAATCACATATAACAACCTGATTTCAACATAGTTTACCTAGTTTCTAAGACCATACAAAAAGTGTCATAGATAGTCAAGAGCTTGAAATCTTATCTCAGAATAATACTAAATTACAGGGTTGTCTCTGTTTCCCGATTCGGTTCGCCATACGGCTTCCTCAGGCGATAGTAGAGACCGCATTGATGTAATTTAGTTCGACAATTTTGATGTATGGGTAATGTTTGTGGAGTTGGTATGGATGATTAAATTGTTATGAAGATTAAGGACAAACCAAGAGGATGTTGGTTTACAATGGATTTTTTATATAGACTCAATGGTGGACTCAATGGTCTGAATATGTAAAAGGGTCAGGGTGCAGTGAGGAAAAGGACAGAGTAACTGCTGATCTCTATCTCTGTTTAACCAGTAGAAGTTACTCTGTTCTATCCCACTGGATTCTGACCAGGCAACTTGGCAACTACGTTTTGATAAGAATCCAAATTCTTTTGGGTTTTTCATTTAATGTCTACCGCTGAAAATGCATGCTGGAAATATATTATTATAGTTTGATTATGTTGTTGTTTTGTTGTACTATTAGTGTTCTTTACCAGTTGCACCACTAAGAAATTTTTGCCAAAGGGAATGCTATCAAGTTTGCTCATTGAGCAGTTTAAGCAAATTTTGCATGAAAAAAATCTATTATATTATTATCTATTATAAAAAATATTATTTGAAGAAGGAAAAAAAACTAAATACATTTTTTGCCAAGAACTGACCCAGGATAGATGAAATGAATTTCTATCATCCTCATGAGTCCTTTAAAGCCAATTGTAAATTGTAAAACCACATTATTATTGTCTTTCAACTCTAATACCTTTTGCCAAAATTGTAACAGAAATCTCCCAAAGTGAGCCTAAATTTTGACTAATAAAAACTTCCAATTTTACTCATCTCCTAATATGATTAACTAAAGTAAATAAAGATTGAATTTTTTATTTTATTTCATATAAAAATACAGTCATCTCAGGTAAACTTTTTTTAAACTGTGTCAAAATACTCCGACACAGCCAAGCATGTGAAACTCCAATGCAATGGTTGGCCCAATTTAGTGGTTTACTTTTTCGGACCATGTTTTGTCTATTGAGAGAGCAATGGACCTGATTTATTAAATTCTCCAAGACTGGTGAAGATAAACTATCATGGGAGAACATGGGTGATCCAACAAATTTGCATTAGATCTGGTTTAGGATTGAAACATTGAAGCCACACTAATAGCAAAAGATTTTTAAGAAATCCATTCCTGGTTTGCTCGATCACCCAGGTTCTCCAATGATAGCACTGGGGAACGCATTTTTGTTAGATCTTGTTTTTTACTAATTTTTGGGTGGTGAATCAAGAAATGACCCCGTTTTTTGAAACCACATCCAGGTTTTTTGATACAGGGTACCCTCTATTTTTGTCAAAAAACATACAAATTTTACATACAATGAAAAAATAATGAAATAATAACTTGAATGTACTATACAAAGGATTTATTGTTACTCTATGACATTTTTTTTTTCAGTAAAACATTTGAAAATGAATCGGGCAAGCAATTAAGGTAAAAATTTACATTTATATTGATGCTCATATTGCAACCAAGCATTTTGTAGCTTTCCAAGAGTTTCTGGACAATTACTGTGTAATTATTTGTTTGTGTGTTTCCAAGAAAGCCCTTGACAATGGCTTTGAATGATAACCAAACATTCTTTTGGACTTCTGACATTGTCCTAATGAAATGTTCATCTTTGATGAGCTGCCGAATCTGTGGACCATCAAACACACCTGTCCAAGGAAATGACAAAATGAGGTACTTGAAACAATCCCGCTAAGTTGGCAAAGCTTTAACAAACTGCTTCATCAGACCCAGTTTCATGTGCAGAGGCGGGAATATAATATTCTTTCTATCAACAAGAGGCTAATGTAGAATGTTTGATTTTAGGGTAGATCTTGGAGGCCAATTCCTTTCCACCCAATGCCTCTCACAAGCTCTGCTGTCCCACATGCACAGATAACAGGGATGCTTGGGGTAACCGCATTGCTGACCAAGAAGGAAGCATACCATTTTAAGGTCAACTCAGATGACCCAATTGTGTTGGTGATATTGCAACAACTCAATGACTCTCCTTATGTCTGCATATTCTTCACAAAGAGAAACTGAATGGACAACTGGGACTGATCCAAATATTTTGCCATTGTAAAGGAGGACACACTTTAAGCTCTGCTTTGAGCTATCGATGAATAGTCACCATTCAGTTGAGTTATAGATTGGAATTCCCAATTCCATTATTAACCTCCCTAACGGTTCATTTCTTTCCGGTTTTATATGTCTAAAATCGGTACATTGTGTTTCCTGAAAATGTATTTTACAGTATAATATAATAGTATGAGTATAATAAAATTTTAAACACAAAATCATTTAAAAACAATAAATTGAATAAATTAAAAAATCTATATATTAACCCCCCTAGCGGTATTTCCGAGTGTGACTCGGGATGGGTAAAATTGCAAAAAGCGGTAACCCCGAGTCACACTCGGGGTAACTTTGGGGGTCCCTCTTACCTTAGCCCCACGCTCCAGGGGCGATCGCACGATCCCGCTGTGATGGCGGGGCGCTTCTCCGTCGGGGGGCATGGCCAGGCGGGAAATTTAAAAGCAGATCACGGAGTAATCTGCTTTTAAATACCGCCCTGGTCCCCACCAAGTTACTTTGTATTGAATGCAATACAAGTGGATTTTAAATTTCCCGTCCCGCCCGGCCGCTACGTACACGCGCACCTACGTCACAAGAAGAAAGAAGACGGAGATCACGGAGCTGGATGACGCGGGACCCCAGCGGATCAGGTAAGCACTGTATTTACTAACCTTCCATAGGTGTTCCAACACCGACTCGGGGTTAACACTTTTAGCAACTTTTTTCTACCCCGAGTCACACTCAGGGTTACCGCTAGGGAGGTTAAACCAGGTATGTTATGTCAATACACAAAGCCACTTTTAGTTCTAAAGTACTGCAGAAATGCAAATTCTCTGGTTCGAAAGTACAATACCTTTGTTCCTCTTTCAAGTAAGTTTTTCCCACGCAGTCTTGATGCTAGGAGTTCTGAAGCCTTCTTTGTTAGTCCCAATTCATGGGCCAAATCACTCAACTCATGCTGATCAGATCGCTTATGAACAGAGTCCTCTTCAATTTCAAACTCTTCATTATCGCGGTCACCTAGTTCATCACCATATTCAGGTTCTTCAAAAGAGGGTAGTGTAACGAAAACCAACATTGGGATTTCATCTGAATGAGCCATTGGGCGTATAGCCGATGGTAGGCTAGGATACACTAAGTTACATTTATTTTTCCTGTTATATGCTGAAGTTTTCACTATACAAAAACAACAGTCACTGAAATGATCTCCTGGCTCTCGCCAAACCATAGGTATACCAAATGGCATCCTATCACGTGCTCCCTTTGTCCACACCTTATGAGGTGCCCAAGACTTATCTTGATCACCAAGTGTATCTTTGAATATGCCAAATAGGCTTGCTCTACAAATGTGCTGATGTTCGCCCTTTGACTGGGAATGGTGAAACTGCTACAGATATAACAAAATGAATCAGGGTTGTTTAGGCACTTATGACGAGAAACAGCAGAGCCAACCATGATCTGAATTTCGTGTGTAAGTAGAAAAATACACTTTGCTACATTCACTATGTAGAGCAGCGCACAACCTCTGACCACACTGTCTTATGTGTAAATGAAAAGCCTATACAAATCCACTCTACAGAAATAGAATTATTATAGGCAGTAGGGAAAAAAACTGACATGATAGAAGAAAGCTAACTGCACTTTCAGAATCAGCATACTTATTTTAGTGTAAATAAGCTTAAAAATTGTCAACAAAGTCAAGTCAACAAAAATTTGTTCACAATTGTTCCTCAGTGTAGTCTATCTTTTTCAGTTTTGGAAAGCTTTAATAAATCAGGCCCAATGTGCATCATTTCTGAAAAATGATTAGAAAACCCTGGTAAAAACACTCTAGTAGGTTTTGCAACTTACAACATTTTACTTTTAGCAGAAAAATTGTGCAGGTAGTTCTAGCCATTATCAATTACAAGAGAATGGCTGGTGCGGAAATGAATTAAAATCTTTGAAAAGACTGAGAGCTGCAACTAAAGAATAAAAAAAGCCACATATGACCCAAAAAACAGTTTGACATTCTGTATGCCAAGCTAAGACCTGTAAAACGAGAAAATGTTTTACGTAAATAAGTGACCTTTCCAATTCTGAGAAAATTGCTGTCTGGAGGAAACTGACCCTTCTTGAAATAAACAAATGCACATCTATCTGTGAGGAAAAATATATACGGTATTATAAATATGTCCTTTGATTCTACAGAAAAAAAACAAAGTAGCTTTGGCTATCAATAAATAGATACACATAATAGTAAATGTGGTCCCTTTGGATATGCAGACATTTGTAGATTTTTCAGAAATAAAATAGTATTTTAACAGCGCCCTGGTATATAATGATTACATATGGGTATGCCAAGCATCTGTTTATGGGTTAAAAGAAACTTGTTTTTTTATGAAACCCCAATAAAAAGTTGAAGGAAAGTTGGCAGTGGTTCTACCAATGAGTCAAAGTAGTGGATGATGCCTAGTACACAGTGGAGGGTAAAAATATCATTATGTTTATCTTTTCACACATCTGTTGCATTACATATTACACTTGCATAATACTTCCAGCCTGATGCTGAAAATTGTATTCTATTTAAGTAGAGTGAAATGTAAATATCAGCTGTTGCTTAATATGATTAGGAGCCAAGGAAACACATCTGCATCCAATGACCCATTAATACTGCCAGTGATCACCATATGTATAATCCTAAATTATCTCCCATGATTGATTGTCTAGCAGTCACACTTCATTTTCTGTCATATTTTTGCAATTTTCAGGAATTGTGATAATTGGCACCAGGGGAAATCTAACAGATTTTTAGATCAGGGGTCAGGCAGAAGTAAATGGCCCATGAAAGTAAAACCCACCCACTCAGGTACATTCAAACATCTTTGTCTCGTATGGTACATTCACAGACTGAATATTAGCACACAATCATATAAAAACAATTAAATATTGTATTGTTGTAGGATGTTACTAGATACACATAGCAAGATTAATATCTAGATCTAGATTTAGAATATAGAATATATATCTATATTTGATTTTGCCAGGTCATAGAAGTAAAAGATTTACAATACTTCATCATCAAATAATTATGATCCTGGCAAACCCCTAAGTTTCAGAATGACATGATAAACAGCCCCTGGCTTCCCTTTAAATTGTCAATAAATGAGTTCTTGTATGTATGGATTAGGCCGGACTTCATAGAGCAGAATAGTTAAGCCACCACTTGCTTTGAGCTCAATCTTTATGATAGCAATATATGTAACCATAAAATTGTTTTATATAGCAATCATTTTCCAAAAGGATTCAATATAACCGAAATTGCTTGCACTAAACAATCATTTTAATATATCAATAATCATTTTCCTTTACAAGGTTTTTATTGTTTTCTGTTAACAGAAAAATACTACAGAAATTGAAAATTACCATTTAGCAGCTGTCTGAAAAACACAGTACTTAATGGAATTCAACAGGATATGTTTAGAATTGGTGCACTGATTATATAAGGTAAAATGGTAAAGGGTAAAGGGATTGTAAGGAATCCTAGCCTCTCACCTTTAATATATCAGAATATTTATTATATATACCATAATATTTATTTGTTCTAAGTATTCACTCAGAATACATATACATAAAAAACATAATACCATGTCCATATAATAATTGTATATTGTGAATATTGATCCAAGGAGGACCACACCATCACCATGTACAAAAATTGATTTCTTACAAAACATACTGCTCACTTGTACAACTGTTTTCCAGACCTTTTTGGTGTATGAATTTTTTTATTCTACATCTTTGCTGAAACCCTCTCCTCCTTTTTTCCACCTCTGTACTGTTCCTCGGTAGTAATGCCTTTCTGTGCCCCAGAATTAGATGACATTGTCCTTCTCATTTTTTTCCCTGATGAAGAAATATTTGCGAAACGCGTGGGAAATAATACACATTGGAAAGATGTTTATGGAACATTTACCCATTTAATTGGGCGATGTCATTATTTGAATTATTGAATGCTATACTATTGCATATTGTTCAAAATATATCTTTGGGTTGTAACATGTCTTTAAGTTAGAATTTTTACAAAAGTTCTTTTTATATTTCCATGTAATAGCTTGTTAATTTTTTCTTAACTTACAAACAATAAGACAGAAGTTCTGTTAGGATCCAAACCCAGCGATGCTTCGGTGTCTTGCTGCAGCTCTGTCTACTGTGCCACTTGAGGGTTTGCCTTTTGCACTCTGTTGGATTCCTTGGACAAAGATACCTTGATACTTAGTATCTTGCTGAACCTTGAACCATGAAGTTCCTCTTTAAGCCATGTCTCTGAACTTCCTGATGCCAGATTATTGTGCTCTGCCAACATCTTGCTCTTCCTGCTACTGTTACATTGCGCTCTCCAAACTGCAACCTGTGTACCGACCCTTGGCTGCTGTTTAAACGACTACTCCTCCTCACAGAAATTGTTTTAGACTTTAGCTCAGTGGTTCCCAACCTTTTGGACGTCACGGACCACTAAATTTACCGTGCATGCGAGTGATGTCATGATGCCAGAACCCGCCCACTCCCCTGAGTCTGTGATGTATATGGGAAACATGGTCAGCGGCTCTGGCCGGTTCGCCCCCCCAAGCAGGGTCCTTCTCCTGACCCTGCTGGGGGGTGCACCAGCTGAAGCCGTGGACCACCAAAATTTTCTTGCCGACCACAGGTTAGGGACTGCTGCTTTAGCTGACCTCATCTCTCTGACTCTCACACTGGAAACAAATGAGAGTGTTTCAGTGAAAAGCAGTGTGAAGATTTGACAAACGTTTATGGTAGAACCCATGATCTATCAAGATGCTACCTGCAGTGTCTGTCACAACAGTCTGTTGCCTATTCAACCCACTGGATTTACAAATGTCTCTGCCAGTCAATCATATGTCAACTGCTAGGGCAAGAAAAAACTGTCTGAAATACAGGGCTGGCAACACTGAATTGCCCCTCAGGGGATCGGTCCATGATGCCGAACACCCACAGGATGTTCTTGTCCTCAGTCTTCTGGATTGGGTGACTCTGTGTGTCATGTGAATTTAGGACAATCTGGTGGTAGAAATAAATTACTTTGGTGATTGGCACTAAATCGCAGTCAGTCAAGATATTGGGTGACTCTGTGTGTCATGTGAATTTAGGACAATCTGGTGGTAGAAATAAATTACTTTGGTGATTGGCACTAAATCGCAGTCAGTCAAGATAATTGTTTTTTTGGTATTTTAAAAATAATACATGCCAACAGCATTTTTTTGTATTGAGTAGACCTCCCTAGAGGTAACCCCGAGTGTGACTCAAGGTAGAAAAAAATTGCTAAAAGCGGTAACCACGAGTCACACTCGGGGTAGGTAATCCTATGGGAGGTAATAGTAAATAGAGCCTTACCTGATCCGCTGGTGTCCCGCTTCTTCCATCGCCGCGATCTCCGTCTTCTTCTCTCTTCCGGCCGGCTTCTGCACACAATTTAAATATATTATTATATTAAATAGATTTTTTAATGTATTGAATTTATTATTTTTACATGATTTTGTGTTTCAAACTTTATTATACTCATACTATTATCTTATACTGTAAAATAAATTTTCATGAAAAACAATGTACCGCTTTTAGACGTATAAAACCAGAAAGAAATGACCTGCTAGGGAGGTTAATGTGTTTAACATGTTTACCTAAAAATAAAGTATAGAAAAGGCTTTTCCTTCAAGGTTCAGAATACAAATGGTGGAATCAGTTAAGTACAACAGATAGTTTGGAACACATCAGAATTGTCACGTTCAGCTCAGAATAAATTACAACCTTTTATTTCCCTGGCATGTTGTTCAACCCTCACATGTTAACTTCCTATTTGATTTCAGGAAGGATAACTTGAAAGCAAATTGCCTAACAGTCTCAATGCTAGGGTTATCTGGGAAGACAATTGTAACATTTAGCTACATTGTCTACAGTCCAAGATAATATTCATGGCAAGACAAATCATTTAAAGGGAAACATGTTGGTGTTGCTGTTGGAATGTAGACTATTCGTAAAATTGGACTGAAAATTGCACATTTAGTTTAGTTCAGCTGTTCATGAAGACAGGCAGGCAGGCTCGGTCTGAACTATTAATGGTTTCTACTAAACGGGACATCTCTAATGAATTGCACATTTCTTCTACTGCTTTGTGTAGTGAAACCTGTGTTGGGACTAGCAGGGGTTAGAATTGAAGGGCCAATTGACTGCTGGGTCTCCAAGATGGAAACATAGCAGGTTTTGGTAGAACATGTTCTAGATCTAGGGTGTCCAGTGTAGCTAGGTCAGCCATGCCTGAAGGGCATATCCACCTATTCACAGCCAATGTTGACCACCTGTCCTTTATTTGAATTAAATGGGTTTGAATCTGTGATTACTTTAGCACCCCCTTGGCAGATTACAATGGTTAGCTGTAAATATGGAAGAATATATATTTACCAAATTAAAAGTGTGCACCTAGAAGCTGCAGGACACCTTTTCAACTGCCAACCCAAGGGGGATATTTTATGTTACAGTGATACATGCCCCATATGAACACCATACAGTATTGATGCAGGAGACAGCTAGGAAACTAGAATTATACAGAAGAGGTTCAGCAATGGCAGCCTCTATATTTCTTTCAGTAAACATTTAGTATTGGAGTATTTACAGCCAATCCATTCAATTCTTTCTTCATTCATTCTTGGAGCATATAATAGGATTGTTCAGACAGCCTCTGTTCCTCATAAAAAAACTTTATTTCTTAGATATTTCCAGCAAAAGTCTGCTTTAAATATTGTCTCTTCTGATGATCTACTAAATTGTTTACATATTTATTCATGGCGATTATTCATGAAGGTAAATTACTTTGCAGGTTATGCTTTCTGGCCTTTTTTACTTGTTTTGAGGATAACTGAGAATAAATAATTTCTTTTAATTGTTGTAACACTTGCTTTGTGTTAGAAAAAAAAATTATGTTAAAGCTACTTGGATAAAATGAGCAAGGACAATATTCATGCTTTGTAAATAGTAACAGATGGCAAATTAGGTCTTTCAGCATGAACATACACTGAATGCCACTGCCAAATAATTTAATTTTATGGCAAGCTGCAAATGGAAATATTCTCTATGTGTGTACACAACCAGAAGGAGTCCAGAATTCTTTAAAGGGTCAGTTAACAAACGTGTGTAAGTTGTTTTATGATCTCTTGTTATATTTCACACCTGGTGTGAGTTGTGTTGTTTCCTGGGGATCTTTGTGTGTCCCTCTGCACATTTATGAAATTTATTGCTCAAACATGATCTTCCCTATTGGTCGGTCTCTGGGGTGTAGAGACAGACCAATGTCAACCGTTAACTTATTGACAATCAGATGATAAATTCATAAGTGAAGGTTGTTGAATCAACTCAAAACTTTTATTTTTTTGGCAATCACATTTCTTTTGAGGATCTCTGATCCATAAGGCTAACAAATCTACTTAATTAAACTGAATGCCAGAAAAAGGTTAGGAAAATACAGTTTTGGTACCTCTCCTTATTACATGCACAGTTCCCCATGTTTTACCAAAAAAAATAATATTTTGTAAAGTAAATTTTACTACAAATTCAGCAAGCTGACATCCCATGTCACTGTCTGTGCTGCACTGAATTCCAAAGCAGGGCTGATAACAGTTTTCTTCTGTAGACTATAGAACAGGGGTGTGCAAATTTGTTGGCTCAGGGGCCACAATGAGTTTTAAAATTTGACAGGTGGGCTGGGCGAGTATCAGATGAATGGAGAGTGTTTGTATGAACTTATATAAACTACGTGTAAAAGCTGTTAACTAATGGAAAAAAAATAACATACATTCAAATTACATTCCATTTCAATAAGAACAATGTTGGTGGTCACCCTTTTTAGCCAGTGAACAATTTTGTACCCATGTTTGAAGGGCCAGATTAAAGAGCCCAATAGGCCGTATTTGGCCCGTGGGCCATAGTTTGCCCATGTCTGCTATAGAACATCTACCCCATATCGTTAGGTGAAAACAGTAATTACAAGGAAATTATATGTTCAGAAGCAAGCGGGCCAGTGTGACAGTGCTGGTTCTCCATGGAACCACTGCAGTAAATAGGCATTGACAACCTAGTACACCAGGATCACCAGGTGAAACAAAAGTGAAAAAACAGCAAAAATAAGATAAATGTAGCTACAATATCTAAGGACTGGCATGCTACAATATATCAAAATTGTATACCTTTTTCGAACATAGAATTTAGAGGGCTGAGAGGTCAACAAGTCCATGTCCCAACCCCTTCCTATCCATATGAAGCTAATGTCTTCCCTCAACAGTGAAATGGGGGTCCCATAGTTGAGGGATTCGGTTTTGTTCCCAGATCCTGTCTCCAAAAATGGAAGCAGGGAGCTTCGGTTGGAATCCTAAAGCCCCATTTAAAGATGAATAAGTAAAGGCATACATTTAAACCCATTCCCATTCCAGAAAGTGTAAAAAAAAAAGTAACACATTTTAAACACAACAAAAGATGTTTTATGAAAAAAAACCCTATTTTTTATTTTTAGTGTTTGTTTTGAGCTACACCCCCATTGTTTGTTCTAGGTACCCAGTGAATGGGTTTTTTTTTTGGCCATCTGTAAGAGGAATTCTTCCTACTGACTATCACACTAATATACTGTGGTTATAGTAATTATAGAAGGAGTTTCCTGAGGACCTGAAAGTTATTCCAAGGGTTCCCCATGTTAAAAGTATTAAAAAACACCGGTCTATAAAACAATTCGGACAGGTTCCCTGGAATGCAGATCCCTGACAATGCATTAAGAGCACTAAAATTCCAGTGTTTTTTCCACAGAATTTGTTATTGACAGATTCACCTAACTACAGAAATAACATTGGTATTCCCCGTGTTATTAACACAGCACTGAGAATCTTTCTTTAACTCCGGGAGATTGACAAGTTAATTATTGTCACTTGTTGGAATGTGGATCTACATCGGTGGCCTAAATTTAATGACAAAAGTGGCATTGGGGGCAGACATATTTAGTACTTTAGGCTGCAAACAAAAGGCAGCTTGGCCTGTGTCAGCAACGTATATAGGATGTTGCCCCAGAAAATCAAAAAACTACAACACAAAATAAAGCATTGCACAATTGTAGCTGATATTCACAAAAAGATAGTCCTAAAGAGCACTACCCGAACTGTGAAAATGGGAATAGGGAGTGCAAAATAATTCTATACTCACTACAATTTGGAGTAATATTTCACAGTATAGCTCTCCCTACACTGCTATAACACATGACTCCTGGGCACACAATCATTTATAGTTTATAGGGCTGACACACAAAACCCCCATTACTGGATATTCTAACACTTCTGAATTAAAGGTTGAGTCAGGCATAATGGGTCCTTACCAAGTTAGTCTATTGAATTCCTACATAGGTTAGCATACTCTGTGAACCACAAAGCCCATGACTTGACATGGATCCACCATGGGTCAAATTTGAACGTCATCCCTAATCCTTAGAACTATAAAAACCTACGGCAGTATTCTCTTCGTATTAGCACTGAAAAACACTCTTCTGCATTGAAATCTCTTGGACCTTAAAATGACTAATTCTCATCTGGAAAAGCAAGCATTATTACATTCTATTTTGGAGTAGAACTATATCACATTAAATGCCTGGAGTTAAAATCTGAAGAATGGTGCATTAAAGCATGAATAGCAATACTATAATTTGCTATGTTGTTTTCAAATTGAAAATGTTAATGTTCCATTTCAAAATTGTGATTTACAGAAAGGAAATAACTCTACATCTAAGAAAAAAAAAACATAATACCCTGTGTCATGGAGCTTTTCTACTGGTTTTCAACATTTGGAAAGGTCAACAAGTCATTGGCTTGAGCTCCTGCTAAGGGAACTCATTTATGACTAATTCATATTAGCTGTTAACCTTGAGACCTGCAGTGCACAACCTTACAAAACATGCAAACGTGTCTTTTTCTTTCACATCACATATAATGAAAGGTTTTGTTGGCTTCACTAAGATTTAAACAGAAATGTTCATTAAAGCATAAGTTTTTTCTGCATGCAAAAGATAACAGCTTGCATAATATGACTTTAGTATTACTGTTTTTAAAGCCAAAAGTAACAAAATAAAAATAAATAGGCAGTTCAAAGATTTAATCACAAAACCAGCTTTGGCTACAATATCCAACCTTAATCCAGATATTTTCCCAAAGTACTTATTTTTTAAACTAGATATCTGAAGTCCAGTATCACTCCATCCACATTCTGCAGTATTATGTGACCTTTTTACATGGGGCTGGAAAAACTCTCAAGTCATTGTCCAATCACAGGGTTGACTGGTCCAGAAATGCCCTGGGAATTAGGGTAACTGAGAATTAGGGTAACTCGAACTTTTTGTTCAATTAAAGTGTAACTTTGGGAGAAGGCATTACAACTCTGATACCCAAGTGTAATTATTGCTTTAAATCACTCCTAAAGACACACAATAAGAATATTGGTTTCACTTCAACTGACCTGAGAATGAAAATGCTGATTATTTCTTTTAAAGGGCTAATGAGTCTTCAACAGGTGAGAACTATGCAGGCATTTTTAGGGGGATGACCACTCTGGCTTACACTAGAAAGCACCCTTTACCATCTGTATTGATACAGACCCATACATGCTTCTTGTAATAACATACACGTTTGAAAGCTGTTGCTGTGTTTTCCTTCCTTAGCTTTATTATTTGACATATGAGCTTTGACCTATGAGGGCATCTGAACTTTATAAACTTGAATACAATACATTTTCATAGAAATTCATTTGGTATAGTACATATACTATATACAGTATCGTACTCCCCAATTCACAATCTATTGACCACAAAAAAATATTACTGGCCTCTACTAACTAAATGAACCAATTGGTTGGAATTATACTATATTTTCTAGTACGACAGCGTAAGCTGAGAGCAAAAACCTTTGTCAGGTTAAAGGAAAAAAGAAATCTCCATAAGATGAGGGGAAGTTTCCCTCTACACCAGGCATGTCCAAGGCCCAGGGGCCAATTGCAGACCGCCTTCAGATTTCAACCGGTCCGCAGCCTCTGTCATCACAGGGAATCCTCTAAATCATTATAGTGGGCATGTGCTGTGCGGGACCCGCACGGACCACGCCTACTCTGATTTAAAGAACCGGCGTGGAGCCCGCACTGACACCAGACTCCGTGCACAGGGAATGCCTCATGTCATCCTGGTGGGCGTGTGCTGTGTGGGACCCACACTGACTAAGCCCACGCTAACCCTGGTTAGTGGTCGCCCCCAGACATTTTTACCTCACCAAATCTGGCCCTCTTTGCAAAAAGTTTGGACACCCCCGCTCTACACAACTGTTACCCAAATATTTGTCTCTAATGGAAGATTTCTCTTTTCTTTTTGTCCTGGGGACAAAAGTTTTTGACATCTGGTTTGATAAGCAAAATCAAACCAGCTGGTCTGGTCAGCAGGACAAAGAGAAAGAATTAATACAATCTAGGCAGGGGGTCCAATCCTACTACACTAATAGTGTTAGACACACTATAAAAAGACAATTTTTAGTTTTTACATTCTTTTTAAAGTGAACCTTTACCACTTCATGCATACTATATTATGTACAATATCTGAAGAAACATAAAAAGTACTTTAAAACAAGCATATAGTTATTTGAAATCTTAAATATCCTTTTGCAGAATCTTAGAAGACAACCATCTCCTTGATGTAAACAACCAGCAGGTGTTTCCAAGGTTCTAGAAACCAACAATAACGATTTGTTGTGATCTATAAGGATCTTGAAAAGGAAAACATCCATATTGAAAGCATAAAGAGAGGAAAAGGGTGGTTTGTTTTAAAGCTCATTTGCTGTGTTGAAATGTCAAGGGTAAAGCTGCATGGATACAGAAAACAGCTAGTTTTTTAGATCTTAGAAATGTTCCCAGTTTCATGGCTAATATGTCTAAGATCTTTAGCTGTAAGAAACTACAGAAAAGTTTTGTTTGTTCCTCCTAATACTTCTTTGCAAATTCTTCAAACATTGCTCTTCATTTTTAACCTCCGCCAAGAACTGGGGGCAGCTAATCAGCTTTGCATCCTATAATGGACTGTAAAATATATGTTAGTATCACGGCAGAGAAAGAACTGCATTGTCCATTAGCATTTTGTTTTTCTATGGATAATAGAGGGAGTTCACTTCCATTAAACGCCCACTTATAGCACGTTGCAGAAATCTCTTTCAGGAAAACAATGTCATAAAATATATTTGGGCTTCCATAGTCATAGTTTTCAGATGAAATAAGAACAAACTGTATTCTCATGGTTTTTAGAAGATGACCATAAGCATTGACAAAAGGTATGATCAAACAACTTTTGGCAAAAATAATATAATCATGAATAGGGACAATTTTATGAAAATTAGCTTTCTTTATGTAAGAAATTAGTTCCTGAGATTTAGTACACAGATTCAAAAGAATAAAATTTCCTAATGAGTCCATTGCTGCATTTCAGAATTTTTTTTGGGAAAATCTAATTAACTTGCCCTAATTTTCGACTTTAAGTTTCGGGGAACTTCATGGATAGAAAGTGGAACAGCAAGCTCCTCTGCTCTTGATAAAATGCCCTCCGGGATCTGGCTTGCCAAGAAGGAAGGGGGCAAAACAGTTTGGGGTCTCCCTGATATTGAAATCAGAACTTTTAATCAACTTGGGACCTTCCTGGAGAGAAAATGAAACAGCAATCGTGTGTGCCCCATCTTGTATCCATTAAAGGTCCTGTGGGATTTGGCTTTCCACAAAGTCAAGAAGGAAGGGGCAAAAAAGTGTGTAGCCCCCCCTTTTTTTGGCAAAACACGACTCCAGTCTTCATAACGGGCTTATCCCCACAAAATAACCTCTGTGTTGTGGAAGCCCATGAGTGAGAGCTTTTGCTATTTACACAGTACTGGATAGCACAATGTTAAATATTAGTAAGAAAAAAATATATGTGTAGAGTCCTTTTTCAATGAATGATTTAACCCTTTCTGACAAATGTACTATGTACCCCTGTACTCATGCCTCAGGGTGAGGGTCAGATATCTGGGGGGGTAATAAAGGTGGCTTTGAGATTACAAATATACTCCCCACCTAAAGACCTTCCCAACACAGGTGTTAGATGGTGGTTGTAGTGGTGGGGGTAAACAAGTTTCCCAATTTCTTTTTAAAAACAGAAATCCTCTATAAACCTAATATTAACATGTATTCTATTGTTTTTTTACCACTAAAAGTTGCAATTTTAAAAATAAGATTAAAACCTAAAATGAATCATCACTGTTATCACAGTAGGTCTCAGGACACTTAAGTGTAGTTAAAGTAGTCTTAACCTCTCCAGTGTTGCCTGCCTCTGGTCTAAATTGTACCAAAAGAGATAGAGAAACTTGCTTGTATATAATAGGATCTGAATAAATATCATGCCAGATTCTCTGAATTATATTCCTAATCATGCCTGCCTTTGGAGAGGATTCAAAATACAAAGCTGAAAGAATTACGTATCCTATTTATGCCTCTTTAGTTATTTTCACTCATCAATAGCACTTTACAATCCTCCCAAGAAACTTGAATAAAAGCTGTCAGTGCTATGAAATGTTTATCATTGCTCCTCACTTATAAATGCCAAAGGAAGCTTTCTGCTTTAAACAACCGATTCAGCACACAAAATGTGACAGCCTGCAACAGTTCATTATGTTTGTTAAGGAATGACGTTAGTTTAAGTTTATTAAGTGCCATCTACTTAAATTCAAACTTCAGCTAAAACTCATTTGGACTGCTTGAGCTTTTTATTGGTAGACATATGTAAAGTAGAGGTGATGGATCCAATGTGAAATCATTCTCACTTGTGGAATATTAGGGTGGAGTGCAATAACTCTTTTGAGTTATCCATCTGAATTGAAGCAAGTGGTTGGATAGAGATGAATATAAAATCAATACAATGAACATCCAATTCACATTAAAAAAAAAAACAATTAAAAATTGTAAATCATAATCAAATTATCAAAAACCTAAATTGCTGTGGTGGTCCACTAGATTAGTGTACGCCTAATAACATAAAACATTACCAATACATAAATAAACAGGAATTTACTGGATATCTAAAGTAATTTGAATTATGATTCTACTCCTGCCTCCATATGTGTGTTCTGAAATGCATGTATACTGGATGTATTTATTTGATAAAAACCATTTCAGTTGTACGGAAACCTTGGCAAATGATCATACTCCAGGATAAATAAATAGACCCTTTCTATACATGGAAGTTCTTCATGCAAAGCATACTAACAAATATAAAATGTACAGTTGAAAGAACGCTTTTTACTGAGAGATGATGGGAGCTGCCATTGCTAACCTGGTTCTAAAACATACAGTTTGTCCATTTGGTGATCTGATCCTCTGCATTTAATACTATACAAATCACATTCCATTGTTCCTCCACGCCATTTCGAGTCTTTGATGCACAACCTTTGTTTATGGTACACTTACTCTGCCTATCAATTTAAACTGGCTGGTGGGAGATTGTTTATAACGTTATCAAGTTCTTGTTTAAGGAAGACTTTTACTTACGTCAATTCTTTCCGTGAGTGGGAGGCTACCTACGTTTTGATTTGGTTTTGAGGGGAACAAGGGAATTATCTATTCAGCCGTCTTCCATATACCAACCCCCTGGTTCACAGTCTGATAGCTGACCACAAGAGCATGGAGACCATAGGTGGTCCACTGTTCTGGCCGGTCAGCAGAAGGACCCCGCTTGGGGGGGCCCACCGGCCAAAGCCGCGGACCATGTCTCCTGTATGCAGTGCAGGCTCAGGGCAGTGAGTCTGGACACAACCCCATCGCAGGTCTGAGCTTGAGTGGGCAGGTTCTGGCATCATGACGTCACCATTTGGGTGACACATGGTTCTTCTCGCATGTGCAGTCCGGAGTCCGGAGATATAGTGGTCTGTAAGCTCTAAATGGTTCTATGAAACGGTTCTTTGATACTGATATTGTGGATACTGATATAATGCTTTTAAATTATAAAGTGCATTGCAACACGCATTGATTTTATTAAAAAAAAAAAAAATCATGTGAATAGTCCCTTAATCTCTATTGTGGTTGTAATTCATTTATTGCATTTCATAGAAAATTATTAAAAGCAGTCATCCTTCAGGCAGTCTGTAAAGATTTCTATTCTATAAGGACCAGTTACAACCTGATGTGGATATATTTATATCCAAAAAAATGTGAAACATTTTCATTGCATTCTAAAGAGAATTTAATGCTATGATGGGCTGCATTTAACCACTTTTAAAAGGCTAGAGAACCCTTTCTTAAACAAAAGGAAAACAGCACAGTTGTTTATAAAGAGACAATAACCAGATTTCCAATTGCAATAGCGAGAGTGGTTAGGAATGTGAAAATTTTCAAAATATGACATAAAATATCCAGGATAAAAGCATGGGGTTTTTTTCTTCTAAAAAAGTATTTTAAGAGTTGATATTAAGCAGAGGATGGCAAATATTGTTCATTTTTGTGAAATGATTGTTAGAAGAATTTCATGGGTCCATGTATTACAATATGAATTCAAGATTCACACAACAATTTTTCTACAGTAGAGCTCTGTTGTTAATGACCTTCCTGGTTGCTCCATTGCTGCTATGCCATGAAGGTCTGTAGTGCTTATTGGAGAATACATCATTGGGGAGTGATTTTTCGCTGTTCTGCATGGGCATGGTGATGTATGTGTCATTAATCAGCGCCATGACTATTACCTGTTGGATTGGACAGCGGTATTGGAGCAGAAGAGAACAACAAGATCTAAAATACTACTGCACAAATAACAGGCGTTTTAGTTTTCATGGATACAAGCTGCCCCAGCTAGCAGCTCTAGGGGGGACTGACATCCCAATAAATGTAATTGAGAAAATATATCTTGTTCTTAGCCATAAATTAGAGTTTAGATCTACTTTAGTCTGTGGCATCTCTTTTTGTTCAGTATTCTATTTCATTGACTGCTATGGCTATAGTACATATTTTGGAACTGGAAATAAATCAAAAGGCATACAGGGGCTACATAACAGGGTGGAAAGGGAGAGATATAAGGAAGATGTCTGGAGTTAATAAAAGTTTGGTTAGGCTATTGGTAAGGGTGGGGTCTGGGTAGAAGAAAGGATAGAAAAAAAAATAGGCCAGTGGATGTTTGGCTGTGCAGGGGAAAATTACTCACCTACCCTCGCCTTGGGGTGTTTTTGGCAGTTCGATGGGTTTGCATTTTTTTATATTGGTATGTATGCCAATAACTTTTGCAGATTCAGAAAAAGACTTTGGCTTCCATGAGTATAACATCTTCTGGGACATAATGTTTTCTGGGACATATATTATATTTTTCTGGAATATTTTGTGTAATACTGTTATTACGTATTAATATTACATTTCTTGTATATGGGTATATGAGTTTTTATAATTATGGGTATATTGTTTTATATGTTTTTATTACAAAAAGGGGCTACCATACCTATTTTCAATCCCAATATGTGGCTGTTGGCTCTTTGAGTAACTGAAGGGACTAAAGGGTGGCTGAGCAGTGAAAGCCAATAGATGACCTATCCTGATCATAACGTCAATGATCAATAATCATTTAAGTAAGGATTTATAGCTACAATACTTATGTTCCATGGCAGAAAATCACAGCCCAGGGCTACACATAGTGGAACATTTAAATAATAGTAGATCAAAATAAAACCTGGTTGCTTGATATGTTGACTTGTCCTCCTAAATATTTCATTAGTATTACTGTGCCATGTGCAGTAAAACAATACCTACCTAAAAAAACACTCCAATTAGAGAGATAGCTGTGACAGGACATGACAATGTACCACTGCATATAGATTACTGGATGTCATGGAGTGATTTATAGACTCAATTCACTTTCTAATGACATCAGGAACCCTCTAATTGCAATGGTTTTATAAGGCTCCTGAAGCAGTATGTCACTTAGTTTAAAGTAGATTACATTTAAAAAGGGGGATAGATCCACCCTTGAATAGCATGCCATGGTATCTCTATATGTCATTCTACTATGGCCATTAATATTGTTCTTTAAAGGAATAGAATTTGGTGGAATCTAGGATGAGAATTAAAGACAGATAGCAATTATACAAACTTGACAAGACAGATATACCGTAGGAATGGCCATTACCAAATTGGATTACCGGGTGTAAGTGTTCGGCCTTCCATTTTATTGTAGTTTTACTGCTAAGTGAGATACAGACTAGTAACAAGTATTCAGTGAAAATTCACACACTTGCCATGGATTTTTAACTCATAAATGTGGTTGAGAATTTTCAATACTCAATCATATGCTAGGGAAATGAAATAAAAAATGGATTCCTGTTTGCATGTAATTAGATGATGGAACTGAATCCAGCTTTTTATTATTATATAAGCTAAGTAAATGGTATTTTGGCATGGTGAAATTTCTTTACTTTTGTAATAAATCAACCCAACCAAGTAGTAAGCAAAATATGACTTTCTCCTAACTCTAATAAATGTACCAAAATCAATGCAGTTGCCTGATATGTTGAAAATTGGTAAGATTTTGTTAAATACCATTGAAATATTGAATTGATATCATCATGGTGGGCATCCGAGTTTGCTAATTGGATGATCTAAAATAGATTAGAATCCAAATGAAAGTTTAGTTTAAATTAGCTAAATATGTTTTAGGTCCATCAAAGCACTCTCCTGCAGAGCCAAACCCTATAGCTCTGGAATCAGCAGAAAGAATGAACTTTGCTGATTGCAAAGCTATAAAGTACATTTGATTTGATAGAGTGTGTGGTGGACCTTTGCTAAAAGACCGTGGATTCCACACAGAAAGCAAGAGTCTTTCATCATATCATATTGGCAGAGGATAGGCTACTGTGGCTGCTTAAGTAAATAAACCGTAAGACACCTGCTGTTTTGATGAACCTAGAATATGTTTAGCATCAACATTTTAGTTGGGTTTTTGAAAAACAGCTCTACATCCAAAATCAACAAATGCTCCGATGCACTAGCATACTTTTTCACTAGATACAACAAAGCTATCATATAAATTTGCCCTTTCAGAAAGCAGAGAATGCTCCCCCATAAGCAGTTACATATATAACACAACTTCAATGACTACCAAAGTAGATCTTTGGAATAAAAAAACCTTTCAAAAGGAATATGTGGATGACAGATGAAATATGGGGCAATTATTTGGATCTTTTTACAAGAGCTGCTTTTGTAGAAATAGACATTTTCATGTGCATAAAGCACCTTTGATGTCCAGATAGTCATAAACCACTGAGTATCCTGCTAGTGATTTAGTGCTTGTCCACAGATAATTCATTTTGCGATTGCCTGTACTTACTTACCTGTTTGATTTGGAAATTTTACTCTAGAGTGGTGTATAGTCAGGAGGAACTTCAAAGACCTCCGTGGGAAAGACCAATTACTACAGAAGGATAGGCCATCATAAGAGTTTCCATTAATTGTGCTGAGGTGGAAGATCTATTAGCAATACGAGCTGCTGGGATTGAAGGTTAGTGAAAGTTAATTTGGTTACAAAGACCACTGAAAGAGTCTAAATGACAAGAGCCTGAACATCAGAGCAACCTGAGACAATAATGAATGCACAAATAGGAAAAAGGGAAAAGTCACTAAAAATAATTACAGCAGAAACTTTACTTATAGACAATGAAATCATTTTCTTATCCTTTAGGATTCCATATATTCCATTACTTTAAATGTCTGTATTTCTGCAATCAAATTTTATCCAGTGAAGCATGGAGGCTACTATTTTTGACCTTTCCTTCTCAAAATGATAATTGCATGCATTTTATTGCCACTTTTAGGCTTTACTACTGAGAACTTTCAACTTATTATCGGTTCAGTGATAAAGTTTGTAAGTCAGCAGATGAGTCAGTAAACTAGTATTTTCAAAAGTCAGAAATGACACAATTTTTCATAACCGATATACTTCAAAGTTGAATTTTGGGCATCTCCATGACAACCCATTACCTTCTGCCTATTTTTCATATTACAAATGCCCCTTTTACCTATGTAAACGCTGGATCTCCAGCTTTCTACATTGCAGATAAAATGGGTCCCATCGACTATTCAGCAGGAAGGTCCTCTCAAGCTTCAGAAGATTGCCCAGCATGTGCAAACCATGAAAAAGCAAGGACACAGACTGAGCTGTAGTTCACCATTTTCTGACCCCATTCTAGGAAGTGAGGTCAACAAAGCACCCTGATGGTGGAAAGTGTTTCAAAAGGGGCTTCAGGGAGGTATTAATTTTAAACTATATGTAAAGCTAAAACCTTTTGGCTTAGAATAAAGCAGGGAAGGGTGAATGCCTGATCAGATTGACAGGCTGTGCCCTGCTAAGGAGATTTACCCCAATTTGCTGCCCCAAAGATGCATTATAAATGAGAGAAAACTATTATGTCAGAAAGTTGTCATAGGAACAGGTATCTCCATCGTAAGATTTTTCCCTAAACACTTGCTCTGATGATTGAATTTCTTCAAGGGGAGGAGGGATTCCAGTAGGGACACTACTTGACAAAGGGCCTAATCTTTCTCTACTTTATCCAAAATTGTAAAAAATAAAAAAAAAGACAAATGAGTGATGGAAGGAAGAGAAGATTTTCCTAAAGATGGGCTTTTAATGGACACATTTTAGTAATTATGTTTAAAATTACAGATGACATGTAACCATTTTTGTGTTTTTTCTTTTGTTATCAATGTATCATTGTTTTACGTTTTGAATGGAAATCAGTGCAGAATCAATATAAGAGACACAGCTTATCTTATGACCAAATGATGATATTGCAGATGAATTCTCCATAACGTGAAATAAATGAAAAGCTGGAGCGTCTGCATGTAGCGCCTTCATAATAGCTTTGTACACAGTGCAGATACAAAAAGCAATACACAGTCTGGAGTCTATTGGAGAAATCAAGGTTTGATGAGTGACTGAAAACACTAGAATAAAGCATTTGGTTGGACAGCATGTAACAATAAACAGGTGCTAATCTCATTTTGGGACCGGATGATAATTTGAATTATAAACTGTTTTGACCTCTTTAATTCTTTTTTTCCAGATTGTATAGATTTGCAGCCAATTCCTATGTACATGTACTCCAGCAATGGCTGCATGGCATTCTCAAGGTTTTCTAATAGAAACTACAATGGAACATGGCTGCAAAAAGAACATTGGCATGACTGCTTATATTTTCCACCGGATGTATATGTGACAATACTGAGCGACAATTGGGATGCAGGGACAGAATATAGTCACATTGTAACAGAAAGTGCCTAAAGCAAGCATTTGATATATGTGAAGCGGTGTTATGATCTATGGTTGCTTCAGCTGGTCAGATCAGGCTTAGCAACACTGAGTACCCAAAAAATGATGTCAGCTAATTACTTGAAAATACAGAATGATAACATTTTTCCATCAATTGATTCATTCTTCCCCACTGAGTATCTTTTGGATTTGCTGGAGAAGACTTTAGAAAGATCCTGGTGAAAAATTACTGCAACTCTACATGTTGTAATATAACACAAGCCTATTGAAACAATACCACGGTAAAGGATTAGATGAATGGCTTTACTTTTGTTTTGATGCTACTATACTACCTTAGCATACAATAGTAAGTCATACATAGCAAAAGCATAAGAATTTTTCATTGGGGCAAAGATTCCAGAAATTGGAAGATCCTGCACCCCAATCCCCACCTCCTCCGCTCTTATTTATTAGTAGAACCACCGATAGATCCCATTTACAATTGTAAATATCCATCCAAATGTTCCCTAATATCACAACACATGCAAAGTAGGTTTGTTGATGTTTGCTCTGGGAGCTATAGGTGCTTAACTTTAAAAATAATACAGTCATTTGTAACAATGTTGATTAGCATTTACTCACATTTTCCTTTCCTTTTAATCTAATATATTTTATTCCTCGAAAAGTAAACCAGAAGAAGCTGATTATCGAAGCAAAGACATTTATCATTATTATGGTGTGACAAATGACAGCAATAATCTTTGCCAGGAATTCTAAAGGCAAACCACTAAACATTTTAACATCAACATAGGCAAGACTCAGACATCTCAGTGTAATCAGAAATTTGACCCCTTGCGGCCCATAGGAAATGTCATGACGGTGGAGTGACACAGGGACCCTCCGGCGTTACAGAGGTTAATTGATCAATGTCACACTGTTTTCCTGATATTAAACAGCTCAATATAAATAGCTGTCCGCCTCACAAGTACAATGGGAATGCAAAAACGTAATTTGCAGCCCAAGGCTCTGGGAGGGATCATGTTGGCATGACAACAGCGTTCCCCTAGCAGACATAATCCTATCAGCCACCATGAACTTCATTCTAATAAAAGGGGATCTATAGGCAGAATTGTGCTGGCTTATTTACTAAAAGCAGACAGATGGTTCAAAACAACCTGATAAATGCAGTTAGCAAAGTTAAAGGGTTCACTCAACTTGTGCAAATTTTTCTAACATACTGGGATACTACAGATTTGTTACAATGGCCTTTATGTAGTTAACAAGACACTGTCAGCAATTTATCATAAAGGCAGGTAGTAATCAATATACAAAAGAAAATTTAATAGGGCTTCTCTTTTCACAATTCGTGCACACCTTTCTGATAAATTTACACTGAACTTAAAGGTGAATTAAAAGTTTTACAGGTTATTTTTTTAGAGAGCAGCCACATCCTATACAGAGGAGCCTGTCCACTGCCAGCATGCTAAAGAGAAAGACTTCTGTTCTCCCTGCGGTAGCAGAGATTTTTAGAGAATTTAAGTAAGACCCTTGCTGAATCAGAGCCATCCAGGCAGCAGGTAGTATGAGCTTTGCTGACTGCAGGACTGAAACATTAGGTAGGGTCTTAACCTTGCAATGAGACCACTGGTTCCTGACTCCGCAGCTGCAGGGTAACGGCTTTTCTAGATAGACTTTGGTAGCTTTAGAAGGAAAACTAATTGTAAGACGTTGGGTCTGATTCATTAAAGTTCTCACAGACTGGAAAAGATAGACTATCATGGGTAAACCTGCATGGTCCAACAAACCTTGAGTGGATCTCCTTCAGATTTAAATAATTTTCTAACTAATAGCAAATGAAATCTGCAGGCAGGCACAGAAGGAGTTTTTACTTCAATGGGGACAGAAAAAATGTTGATATCACTGCTCTTTTTTCCCCATTTACAGCAGGCTACACCACCCAATCTCGCACCTGCGCAATGTGGGATTGGATGACTTGGCAGAAGCCAAAAGACAAGAAACAAGATGGCGATGCCTGATGCTTCCTCCGCGCCAGGATGAAGACGGATAACAGGACAGAGTGGGATCTGATCTTGGAGGATCGAATGATCTGCAGAAGATAAGGTTAATTTTTTTTCTAGTTTACTCCCACTTTAAGGTAGCTGGCCATGATTTTTCTAAAGTCACACTAACCATAAAGTCACTGCCAGGCACAGGACCACTAGAAGAGCAAAAATAAACAAATAAACATATCTGTTAAATCACCATCATCAAATCAGATGAATGTTTCAGCTAGTGTTTAACTTAGTGAATGTAAAAGTTTCTAGGTTGGTCAAGATTTGGATCCTGGGGAAGATGGAGAAAATGAACTTCTCCCAACAGAATCTTTCCATGTCACTACAGCATTTGGAAATGGTTGAGTGGCTTTTTATATTCTGCATATTTCTATGCTCTTTAGATGTGCTAATGTAGCCACTGCAATAGCTCATGATTATGTATTTTCTTATTTGTTCTTTTTAACATTTTGGAAAAGCTAAATTCTGCAATTCTCTCAAAACATTTATAAATATTTACTTCTTTACTTTCAGAACACTTTCATATAACAACCAGTTGTGCTACTGGATATCCAAAAATGTAGAGCGCATAGAAAACATTAAACTATATTCTGGTATAATTTCCCCATCTGTGCCCGGTGTATGAGTAGGGTATGGTGTGCCACATTCATGATAAGAATGAACATGTTAAGAAGCACTGTAAAAAAAAAACATCCTTTTAAGGGATAGAGAGAGAAGAAATACAAAAGAGAAATATAAAAGAGGCTATTTTTGAGTTTATTCCTGGTCAAAAATGTAACATTCCCCCAACCCCCCATCCTATTCATAGAACTGAGATTATTCTTTCTACTCACACTGGAAGTGATCCTGAAAGATAGCAGCTTTAGAGCATGCAGCTTTAGAGAATTATATTAAAGTGACTCAACACTGTTGACTCTCAGGTGGACAGGGAGTCTCTGCTGTATTTAAATTTTACAGCCTTTGGGGAAGTCTTAGGCTACATACACACGCCAGATGATTCTCATCCTATTCTCAACTCAGGACTAGTATCAGACGTGAATCTGACATGTGTACAGCGGCCGTCTGACGTCATTCATGGATCCATCCTGGCGGATCCATGAAAGACGAACGACCGCACTGCAATTGAAGGGGAAAGAGCACGGCAGGGTGCCACTCGCTCTTTCTCCCCCCTCCCCTCACCATAGTGCAGAATGGCGCTATATGTACAGTGCTGGTTCATACATCTCTCAGTCTTTTATCGTTGGAAAGGTTTGTCGTTCCAACGACAAAGATCTAATGTTTGTACGCAGCCTTAGCCATTAGACACCCTGAGGAATCGAGTTCAGATTTAACAAACAGCATCAGCAGTCAAAATTGTGTTGAACATGACAGCCAAGAAACTGGAATGCTCAAAAAGCACATAAGCCCATGAATTTCTTTAGTGACTGATTTCTTTTACCATATACTCAAATCTTATTGATATTAATATATTATAATTTAATTTCTAAGCACTATCAGAGTAAAAGTGCTTGTTGTGCATGAAGAGGAAGTGCAAGTTTAAGCTTTACACCACCATGCTCAGCTTTTAAAAAACCTTTGCCACCTTCTCCATTCAAGTCAATGCAACAGTGTCTGTATAAAGCCCAATCCCCATCCAATTTACACTTACCCTTCCAGTACCTCACTGCTATCCAACGTCAGCTGTTGTTGAACCTCAAAGGGAGCAGTGATCCCCCTTTCCATCATGAGCACTGGCATCAACTTACCAGCTTATCTAAACTCCTAGCTTGACGTCAATTGGCAAAAAATGCTTTTCTACCTGATATCTAGATATGTTCTTCTGATTCTAGATTCTAGTTCCCTGCTCTAGCTCGAATTTGGACCAAGATTTTTCATGATTTTGAGCTGGCCTTGACATTGATGTTTTAGGGAACTTCTAATTTTTGTGTTTATTAGATCTCAGGACTTGCTGGCCTGATCATCTTACAAACCGCAGCTTTCTGATTTGACTTTGGATTGCACTTTTGCTTTGTTTGAATTCCTAGCCTGCCACCTTACATTGGTTTCCTGATGCTGTGCTCTGTTTAAGGTAGGTGAACTGTAAAAATTAATTTTATGTCACAGTTTTTGGGATTGAGGTTAGGTGTTTAGGTGTACCTGGTTAAGTGGTGTCATTGAACCAGGAAGACTTTAGGTGACACAGGAGGGAAGAAGCATTTTGCAGGCAAAGTTGTTTTAAAATTGAACTAAGTGTAAATAGATTTAGGTGTTGATATTCAAATTAGGTGTTAATGAGTTATTTGCCTAAGAAAATAGAGCTTTTTGTATGGGGTAGCCTAAGGGTGGAACTAAATTAGGAGTCAGGGTTTGGGTCAAACATTTTTATTATACATTTCTTTTTGACACCCCAACATCAAAAACTACTAGTACAACCCTCATGGTGCCAAAAAACGAAAGTACTTTAAAGGTCAATAACCCCAGTACTGCCATTTCCATGTTACTGTATGTTACTGACCAAGTTAACTTTTGCTGAAACAAATGTATTTTCCTGATATATTTTGGTACCTATTAGGCAAGTAATTGCAGGCTGAAAGTAGCAATAAACATTGTGAAGGGCATGTTATCAGTCCCTTGCTAGCAAGGTTTTAAAGGACAGAGCAAATTTCAGTAACATTTTAAAGCTTAACGGCATTATGTCAATGTCTACAATAACCTTTATAATGGGTTCTTCACACAAGGACTCTTGAATTATTTCGGGTTGTATTATGATGGGATTTTATTAATGAATACTGCTAACATCTGTGATACATTTTATAATTACTGTTATCAGATCAGTATGGAGGAAAAGAAATGTGAAAAAGTAGATCTATATTCCAATGTTAACTCATATCAATGTTAACAGCGCTTCTTCTAACATGGATTAATGTAATATAATAAAAGACATCAAATGCCTATTATTATAGAGAAAAGGCTTCTCTCCACTGTCATTCATGTTAACAACTTTAAAGATATATTGATCATATAATGCCTGTTGAAATGGAGGACCCGAGTTCTGATTTAACTAATCCTCCCCTTCAGGGAAAGTCATAAGAAAAACAAAGACATAGGCTGATGATAATGTAACCAACAATGGAGGGAGAAGTGAGCAGCATTAGAGGTTAGGTAGAGTTGGGTTAAGTTTAGATTAAATTGGGTTATATGAAGGTTATGAGATAGGGTTATAAGTCATTTTCCAATAGGATAAGTTCTCCAGGATCTCTCATGGGTGAACCTGGGTGATCGAGCAAACCTGGAATGGATCTGGTCTATGATTGAAAACATTTGTCAATTGATAGCAAATGATTTTTAAGAAATTATTTCAGGTTCTATGGATCACCCAGGGTCTCCCATGATACTCAATCTTCTCCAGTCTTAGAGAGCTTTAGATGGTGGAGCTACCATTGCTTCCTGCTGCCATGGTTGGTGAAGCCGAGATTCTTGGCAGGTAAAAAATTGGTTCCTTGGATGTTCACATGAAACCTTGTTTTAAGCTTGTAATGTTGTTTTATATCTACATATTTTCATATATCTTACATATTTATTAATTGAAATTGTGTTATTTAATGATGATACAGTAGGATATGGTGGTATTTAATCAAAAACAGAATTTTAAACCTGGGAAGCATTTTGATTTTTACTTCAACTTATCTTCTGTTTTTATGTTTTGTTTTTAAATGCTTTTCAAGGATGTTATTTTGTGGGCCCTGTATTAGCATTCATTTATTTAGTATTCTAAGTACAGCACAAACCTGTGCTAATAGCTCTGTCAGCCACATCCCAATGTATGTAATTGTGGACAAATCAGGTGACCTTTCAAGCCTATCCATTCTTCTAGTTATGTCAATGGCATATCAAGTTGCTCTATTAGTTCAAGCATAAGTCTTATAATTACACATGAGTTAAAGGATGGAGCCACAGAATACAGTTGGGGGCATAAACATCTTACACTTTTTTTAAAACAGGGAATATAACATTCCTGCAAGAATTGCCTGGTGGGAATCCTTTACTGCTATTGAAACACATGGACCTGGAAGATTACCAGCAGGGAATGTTTAAGGGAATATCAGATTCCGTGTTGTATAAAAAGAGCCCTAAAAGTTTTGAATGCTGAATAATCTGGCTACAGAGACTACAGCACTGGGACAACAGGGCATGATTAGGTAATATGGACGTCTGAAAAAGTCAGTATAATTCCTCTTCTATTGAAAAAAATCTCTATTTGTTTTTTTTTTTTTAGTGACACTTTAAATTAGGATTTAGGGTTCTAATCTATTTTTGTCATAGTTTACAGTATCATTTACTTACAAATGCATAGATCAAACAGGATGATATTTTGCTCAAATATAAAAAATATTCTATTTTGCAGTCTCTACTTTATATATACAATCTAAATTATATACAGCTATCCATTGCTCATTTTCCATATTATACAACCATTTTAATATATGACTATAGCCCAGTATATAACTTGTCAGCTGTTGAAAATGTCATATCCAACCAACATCAACACCATTATAGCAAACTCAGTATTAGAAAATCAGCAGATACCATGCGAGTTTCGAGCATTTGCTCTAATGCAGCATATATGAAACAAATCATAAGGAAATAAAATTCCATTACATTTGGGAGTGTTTTTTCTTCATGGAAAAGGAAATGAAATGCCACATTTGATGTTTGTCATTTACAAAACATAATGTTTTGCACCAATGTGCTTTGATTTGAATGTATTTCCCAAAACAGAATTTTAAAGTACACTTGTTCTAAAAGAAATATGAAATTGCTACTTACTGGGTTGTATTGGTTTCAGTTGTTAACTAATGCAGAACAAGCATGAAGTCAATAAAAACCTAAAAGCAATCAGAATTCTTTCTACGTGTAAGTGTGCTGGGTTAGGGAGTCAAGTATTGAATACAGACATTGAGAACAGTATTGGTAGTCTACATATTTCTCTGGTGACAGGTCACCTTTAGTTCCATGTGTACTATTTTTAATATGTCAACCTCAACTGTAGACAAGTACAATCCTGATTTAAAAAAAAAAAAACAAATTTCACTTACTATGGCCAGCCAAAACCAGACATTAGCATATTCCAAGCAGATATGTAAATGTAATTGAGCCTTGGAAAAATCAGCAGAAAAAAACACTGTGCCCCTTTTTAAACTGATCTCTGGTATTTAATATTCCATACACATGCATCCTTACAGAGCAAGATGAAGGGTAAAGCAAAGGAAGTTGTTGGCTTTTGAGACCTTCTGCTTTATTTTTTCAATGTTAATTTAATTTCTCTCTCTCTCTCTCTCTCTCTCTCTCTCTCTATATATATATATATATATATATATATATATATATATATCTTCTGGCAATTGTGCAGTCGATGTGCTGACCTAGTGGAAAGCAGGGCCATACATGTGCACACTTTGGACAATATTCCAGCTCTTTATACAATCCTGTCTAATACACTATTATCTGATTTCAAATATGTAATAATGCTTGTATAGATTGTGGTAACTTTATTGACCCAAGGTCATCTAAGATGACCCCCAAGTGGCCTCGTAGGTTTACATTAATCATGTCCAAGTCTACATCCTTCCAGTTAAGCTCCCAGGCAATTAAATCACGTTTGGATCCTTGCAGTGTAGTAGGGTACACAGATGGGCATTAGTCAATTTAGTTGTTTTGTAGTTTAATTGACAAACACAACACATGGGAGGGGATAAGGAAACAAGATTCTCAAAACACAACTGTACAGTAGTTAAAATGTACACAAAAGTACTCCAGTATTTTTTTTTTTTTGCATACATATTTTAAGGGGCTTTTTGTTGCATATAATAAACTATTTTTATAATACATATATTTGGTAAAAAAAAAAAAAAAAAAAGAGCAGAACTTAATTAGAAACAGGAAATTCACCAATCTCACTATAAACTTTGAGAATGGTTGCTGTTTTTAGGTCTACAAAGCTAGGGTACCTAATCTTATAATTTCAATTGCAATAATCCCAAAGAAACTGATTATATATGCAAATTTAGTTTCTCGGCACAAACAGGTGAAATAATACGTAGGCTATATTTAAACAAGGTATTTTTACAAGCAGTTGTTAGTAGTTCTACCAGTAAAAGCCACTTGTAAAGCCATGCTTGCTTCTGTCATTGGGCCTGATTTATTAAAGCTCTCCATGACTGGAGAAGATACACTTTTATCAGCTGGGTGATCCAGCAAACCCGGAATGGATCTAGTCCAGGACTGAAAACATTTGCAAACTAAGAGAAAATGACTTTAAAGAAAGCCATTCCAGGTTTGCTGGATCACCCAGATTCACTGATGAAAATGTATCTCTCCAGCAGTGGTCGCCAACCTTTTCGGTCCCGCGGACCACTACCAGACCACTTACCAGCTCCTTGCTGCACTTGACCGTGCATGCGCAGAAAGCCGAATGTCACTCAAAGGGGGAGAAACCTCCTCAATAGTGATGTCATGATGACATACCCCGCCCACTTTCCCATCGCAGACCTAAGCCTGCGATGGGAGAGTAGGCGGGTTGTGTCCAGGGACACAGCCCACTTCCCTGACCCTGTGGTTTGTAAGGGGGACATGGTTCGCGGCTCTGGTCGGTGCGCTGCCATCGGGGTCCTTCTCCCGACCACGATTGGGGTTACACTGGCCAGAGCCATGGACCACCAAAAGTTTCTCGTGGACCAGTGGTTGGCGACTGCTGTTATAGAGCTTTAATAAATCAGGGCAATTGCATCCAGGCAATCCAGCAAGTAAGTCAGGGACAGCTGTCACAACATTGGGCTCACATTGTGGGGATGAGGTCCTTTCCCCCAATGATGACCCTTGCCACCACTGGAGGCAGGCATGGGTCTGGCTTTGCCCAAAGGAAGGGGCTACATTCTTTTTGCCCCCTTCTTTCTTTGGCAAGCCTTATTCCGGAGGGCCTTTGATGGATAGGAGAGGGAGTAGACATACTTGTTCACTGCCCTATTTCATATCCAGGAAGGTCCCAAACCTATTAAAGGGTCAGGTTTTATTATCAGGGTGCCCCATGCTTTTTTCACATAAAAAAGGCTCTGCAAAGAATTAAATTGTTAATCATTTTGCAATTATTTGACAATTTCACAATTTATTTCACAATTTTTAATTACACTCACCTGTCCTCACTTTTTCGTGGCAACCACCATCTTTGCCTTGTCTTCTTCTACATGTTAAGCCCTTAGCTATCTTGATTGACCAGACTGGGATGACTCCATGTCATCCTATCCTAGCATATCCTAGCATCCTACACTGAGCTATCTTTTCTGCAATAAAAATTCTGCCTGCTCAGTTTATATTTGTGGAACTATAGCTCTACTTTAAAACTTCTTGCAAATGCCCGGAAAAACCAAGCAAATCAACTTCAGCAGCTACCAGGCCCCTAGCTGTAGGCTCCCAGTAGGCCCCAAGGAGTGGTAATGTTGTTTTTTATTGCTCTTTTTAGCCCTAAAAAGAATGAAAAACATTTACTTATTTAATAATATATGACAACTTACAGAAATGGCTTAGGTCTGACTTTCAGGTTCTGTCCATTGGGAGAGCTAAACCTGTAGACACTGTGGGCTGCTGAATTGTGATGGTTTTATCATCTTTTAGAGCTAATAAATATATTAGATTATTATATATAACAGTATCTCCACTCCAGACTTCTCATACAAATTCTCATACAAGTTTTAGTGTCACCCCAGATTATAACCTAAAACAAAGAATATGTATGAATCTAGCAATGCAATGTCTGTAAAAACAGTATTCTAACAAGAAACATACCTTAATTATAAGATCTCTCAGTGCTCCCAGCCTTGCCTTATTAATAAACCATCAACTGAACGTTGCTTTTAATTATTCATAAGACTTTTATTAACTTTGGATTAAGGAATAGGACATTCATTAGCTAATGTTTGATTTCCAATTAATAGCTGTACACTTAATTTTCTGGAATAGAGAATCAGACAGCTCAGGAAAATGAAAATTCGTATTAAATTTCCAACCTATCTTATTGTATCTGTTACATAGTTAAAAGTCTTATGTTAGGTTGTTTTAGTTATTATTTTGGAATTTATAATGTTAAAAAAAGCACCTGCATCTAATGATTAACACTTAGGTTAATTGCACACCCACGGGGTGAAATCTCTCAGGTGGCAGTTCTTGGATTCACAGCAAATTGCTACTGTGCATCCAGGAGTAGCAAGGGACACCAGAGGTTACCAGATTTACTCCCTGCTGGGGCCACAGCACAAATATTCCATTCCATACATCCAAAAAACTACTTGTTGGGAACCAAGTCATGATTTGCCACAGCTGTGTGTAGCCATGTGTAAAAATTGGTTCCTAACCTCTCCTAATCACTTGAATAGGAGAGGTTGGAAATGTGTCAGAATGCTGTGACTTAGTGTGGTTATTAAGTTGCCTTAAAGCGTAACTAAACTCTAGAAACCCTTTTATTTAAAGTAAAAACTCAGTCTGTTTGTGTTTTTATTAAGTGCAACTAAAAAAGGGTGCAGCACCGCCTGCTTAGGCGCCTAGGCGATCAAGAATGATTGGGAGTGCAGAGCCTCCAGGGATACCTACGTCACGCATCCCGGTAGGATCTTGGCTGCTCCTTCTGCGCATGCCCGAGCATCTCCCAGAAAGAAGCCCTATCATCAATGGAGGAAAAAATTGTTGATCTGACACATGCGCAGTGAGATCGACCAGTTTTCACAATTTAGGTCACCCGATCTCGCGCCTGCACAGTCCAAGATTGGATGACGTAGGAAGAAGAATACGGAAAAAGAGAAGATGGTGGCGTTTGGCTCTCCCTCTGCGCTGATACCGGGACAACGTGGGACCCGATGGAAGAAACCTCCGAACAGACAGACTGATCTGCAGGATTAAAAGTAAGTGTGATTTTATTGTTTTGGGTGAGTTTTGAGTTTACCTCCGCTTTAAGTCAGCATTGTGGCCAACTATTCATAACGATGATGGTTGCATGTTTTTTCTGTTGACATAGTGGCTGAATGTATTGACAAAACACCCCCAGGAAAGAACAGCTAAAAGAAAAGAAGGAGAAGAAGAGGGGAGTATATAAATATAGAGAAAGGTTGATAAAATAATAATAGGATATCTATTTTATCTTTAACATGTAGTACTAGATCCAAGCAGGTGTAGTATAGTGTTACCTAAAATATAGCTATGGCTTTACATTAAAAGATATGTGCTTCAGCAATTAATTATAATAGCATCAATAAGAGGCAATTTCCAATAATAAGGTTTCAACACAGCACTCTTCCTACATTAATAGCCAAGATGCCACTTGCATGTAGGCTGTGTCTGCTTGTTCTTCAGTGGGATGAAATGCTGCAGGAGGTGTAGCTTTGAACATAATCACTGCTGATTCACAAGTCTGTAGCTTGCTAATCACCCACTGGCCACAGCTAGCCATGTCCACGTCTTTTTAGATTAACAGCCTCTGTTGCTGTACTTCATTCTCTGTGAGCTGCAGTGTCTGGAAAGGGAATGTGTGGGACACCAAAGATGGAGAATTTGGCTTAATTCCTGATACCTGCAAAAAAATCTAATGCAGTGTTACCTCGTCATTGGATTGCATAGCTCTGCCCAGTTTAGTTCTGTGGGAAAAATATTCGGCCTATATTAGGGCAGGGTAATTTCTGTCAGGATCACAAGGTAACAAAATATAGTTACATAGTTTGTTAGGTTGAAAAAAGACATAAGTCCATCAAGTTTCAACCACTATGGAAATGACATATCCCAGATAAAAATCCAATAGACATAGTTGATCCAGAGGAAGATATAAATAACCCCTGGTTAAATTTGCTCCAGCAGGAGAAAAATCTTTTCTGATCCCGTGAGGCAATCAGATGTTCCTTGGATCAACAGTCTCTGGAGTTTTTACTTTAAAGCTTTATTATCCAGTTATATTCTGTGCTTCTGTGCAAACCATTCAAGCAATATATATGTGTATATATATTTATATATATATATATATACATACATATATATATATATATATATATATATTTTTTTTTTTTTTTTTTTTTTTTTAATATAATAATAATTTATTATAAAAACTGCAAACAGAAGGAAAGAACATAGGCACTACATCTAAGAATCACCAAGCTGTAATAATTTACACTATTATTGTGTTATTTATAATCAATATAACAATCAACGTACAAACCAGTTGTTTGCAATCACTAAAGTATTTGATGCAGCATCTACATTTGATAACCAGTTTGCAATACAATGTCTTTTACTTTTATATCCAAATTGTGGAAAAGTGTTGATGGTGACACAAAAAAATTGGTGTTGACAACATTACAATGTCCAATCAAACACCAAAAAGTCCATGCCCAATCCATTTTAGATTAACAGCCCAAATATGAATAGAAAATGAATGATAGGAAATCACTTTTTATCCATTTTACTTTTTATCCATTTTAAAATATTTCAGCCTTTTCATGTACACAATCATTTAATCTATGGAAGTTACTGCATAGAGTATAGAGCTAAATTTAAAACAAGATACAGGTTGACATGACATGGACCCGAGGTGCGAATTTTCTAAAAGGTATACTTACCTCCACACACGGGCCAGTCTTCCTCTCCAGCACCCACGGACATCTGGCACTGTTCCCGGGAGCAGGGAGCAGGCAGCAGGCCCGTCTCAGCGTATATTTAGTTTAGAAAGCTGTTTCTGAAGAACAGCACCATGAAAACATCAGTGGCCAAACAGTGTAATGCATTCCCTGTACTGAAAATGTGATCCGAAACTGAAGGACCCAGATTATCAATGGCCAGATTTTCGATTGTCAACCTGTACCTATATACAGTAAAGAGCAAGTCTGATCTTATACATCACAAGAGCATAAAGAAAAATGTAAAGAATGAACCATTTCTCCCCACCACTAGTGACCGATGCTGGAGAATAAACAGGGTACGATATATCATATTTTTTTGGCTTGCTTTGCTTTGGCCTCATACTGGAAACTAGTCAATGACTTGCTTGAGGGTATGTTCGAAGTCCAGATACCCAAAGAGTACAAAGTTACACATATTTAGGACTACCCAAAGTTACACATATTTAGGACTTGCCCCTAATAGGTCCCTCTAAACTTGGCAAAAATTTGGCTACCCATGTTGTGACAGCAGCTAAATGCTTAATATCCCAGCACTGGAAGTCGACCTTACCTCCTGGGATTCCAGACCTCTATGCTAGAATCAAAGATGTCCAGCTTATGAAACACCTTACGGCTAGGCTGCATGATCATATTAAAAAATTTGAAGCTATCTGGGAACCAAAGGATTCTTACCTACAATCCCCCTCTAACATATTCAGGCAACATACCGGCTCTCCTACTCTGCTCGATAATTGATACACCTTCCGTAAGAGCTTACTGGAAATAGGTCTCTGCATTTCTCTCCCCATATGTCCATCCCATCCTCCTATGTGTAGGGTCTACTTCAGTCACCAACGTCTAAAGTTTATTGTAAGCTTACCCATATACCGGTATGGCTCAAGAATTTATTTTTTTCTGTAATGGAACTGCTTTTGGTTTTCCCTTTTTTTGTTTTGTTTTTTGTTTTCTCTTCTCTTTTTTATTGTTACTTACTGGAAAAAATTCAATAAACATACAATTAAAAAAAAAAAAGAATGAACCGTTTTGGAAGAATCCCTGGGCTCACCTTACTTTATTATGAGCAATGTTATTCATGTGATCAACGCTAGTCATGTGATCCATGCCAATGTCAGGCAATGTTCTAGTATTATACTTTACAATCCTTGTTTTTGTCCTTTTACGTTAGGTGTACAAATCCGAATGTGCCACCCACATACTCCAAGTCCTATTCTTTTATTACTTCTGTATTATGGTTATCTGGAACAAACAATAAAAGAACAACACAGTATTTTCTTAATTTATTAATAATAGAAAAATAAACTCTCACACTGTGCCAAATGAGCCATAATGTACAGCTGAGTTGTAATACTGTTCTTGGCAGAAGGATCTGCACATATGTGATAATTAAAATGCCGTACAATAACACAGTCATGTAGATTATGTTGAACTCAGATGTGTAGCTAACATGCTAATTATTGTATTCATATAAAAGTCTCAAACATCCTTGTTTTTAGCTAGTTAAATTTTGTTTTTTGTTTGAAAGTTTAATGGCTTTTATTCTGTTGTTTTATAGTTATTATTTCACTTTCTATACACACACTTTGTATTACAGTAAAACTGCAATACATCACAAAAGGTTCCGAGAGCACCAACAGGTAACTAAATAGACAACATAAAAGAGCAGTCTGCTTTGCAGCTTTCTTTATCTGAATAATCAACCTGGCTTGCGAAAATGAGCTGGTCAGAGATTATTATTATTATTATTATTATTATTAATATTAATAATATTAATAAATAGGATTTATATAGCGCCAACATATTACGCAGCACTGAACATTAAATAGGGGTTGCAAATGACAAACGAATACAGACAGTGACACTGAAGGAGAGGACCCTGCCCTGAAAAGCTTACAATCTAGGAGGTGGGGGAAGTAACACACAATAGGAGGGGAGATATTGAGTGGTGGGAAGTAGTGACAGTTTCAAAGGACAGAAGAAAATGGGTATGCAAGTTTGAAAAAATGGGTTTTGAGTACTCTTTTAAATGAGCAGAAAGTAGGAGCAAGCCCAATAAGATGGGGAAGACCATTCCAGAGAATCGGGGCAGCTCCAGAAAAGTCTTGTAGCTGTGCATATGATGAACTTATGAGTGAGGAAGTCAGTTGGAGGTCATTGGAGGAGCGAAGAGAGTGGCTGGGGGAGTACTTTTCTGTCTGGTCAGAAATGTAAGTGGGACAATAACTGTGGAGGGATTTGAAGGCAAAGCACAGGAGCGTGAATTTGGCCGAAATTACCAAGGAACTGTTTTCTGCTGGCTGTGCACAGAAGAACCTGCTGACATTGTAATATAAGTATCTCTTACTCTGTAACACACTTTCCAGCACAGTAATATTATCATAGATTTGTTACATTTTTCTCACAGTGGATAGCATGCAGTGGATAAAAGAAAAATGTAACAAATGTATCATATTATTACTGTGCTGGAAAGTGTGTTACAGAGTAAGAGATACTTATATTACAATATCAGCAGGTTCTTCTGTGCTCAGCCAGCAGAAAATAATTTGAAAACAGTACACAACAGTTCTACCAATTTATTTATTTTTAAGGCACTAGAGGTTAAATGAGGAGAAGTCCCTCAATTCAAAACCTCTAGTGCTCTCTGACTGGCTGAGGAAGGCTCCTCCTCTCATGAGTGAGTCATGCGGCTTGCGTTTATGAATAAAAGCGGCTGTGGGAAAAATCAAAGGATTTTTCCCAGGGTGCATTCGTTCATGAGCAGCCAGACGTGAGACTCACACTGTGTGCCTGGATAGAGAAACCCTATTCCATAGGTTCCATAAATATTGAACAACCTCAAAAACATTTTGTTGAATATATTGGGGAATAATTATTATACGAGAATGATGGAACTTTAGAAATAACTGTATGTATTTTTAAAGTATTTTACTGCTCACATTAGATTTGGCATGACTGTGATCAGATATTTGCTCACAATCAAGCCAAACATGCATTTGGTGTGTGTATATATATATATATATATATTAATATAACAGTGTAATTTATGCTTGCATTCATGTTTTTGTGTACAGTATATTTGCTACATAACTACCATGTGTTTCTGTTTCCCTAAAAAGCCACACAGGAACACAAAAGAAAATTTCATTGGAGGGTAATATGAAAATAAGTTTTATGTGCATATTTTCAATAAATAATTCATACCTCTAGTAAGAAAGTTCAGTTGGAAGCTCAAATTATGTGAATTCCGCATACTATCTGCACAACAGGGACATCAGCATTGGTTTAAGTACCAGTAGTTGGAGAGTTTTAGTTTCCATTTAAACTGTCTAACACGGCTCGTTTGCTTTAAGAAACATACCCTTTAAACCAGGAACCTTTGGACTTCAAATGAAAGTCAACCGACCCATTGTGATGTTTTGTATTATCTTATAGAACATTCTAACTCTTCTTCCTCCTTCAGGCCAAGGCAACAAGCCAGTGAAACCCAGGGAGAAGCCTTCAGTGGAAGGAAGTCATCTCGTTCAGGAAAAGTATAGATACACACCCATCCCTGAATCTCTGACAAAGAAGACATTAAATCTAAAAATATTTGTTCTTACCTATCCTTTTATTCTTATTGATGGTTAGATGTTGAAAACAGATATCAACGTTTCTGCACTATTCCAGGATGTTTCTACTAGAATTAAATGCATATAAAAATAGGTCAAAAAGTTAGCCGGCATTTGGATGAATGTCTTAGTAAATAGATTTGAATAAAGACTTGAAACAGTTGTGTATACTGTCCATAGCCGAGACTTGATGCATTATAACTGATGCAAAGAGCATTGTCAAAACTAATGTATGGTGAGGAATCTATAACAGATATCTAATTTTATCTTGCCAGATCTAAAAAGAAACTACTAAATGGTTGCTGATAAATTGTTATAGATTACACAATTGGTGGTTGCCCATTTTTTCTGCAAAAAGAAAGCTAAGTGCTGACCTGCAGAGTTTGCCATTTTATGCTGGGCCATGCTTGGCTATTTGTGGAGAGCATTTTTGTCTCCTCAGTGCTCAGATCACCTACACTATCAATAGGTATGTAGCTACTAACCCATTATCCTCAGTTTGCAAAGTGGTGCATCACATCCACAATGCATTGAAATGAAGACAGAAGGTAGCAATGGTGCCGCGTGATATCTCCTTCTATATATATCTAAAATATAAACTGACCACAGATATTATTGAAACTGTGCGTTCTTTGGATAGACCTGCCTGGATGCCCAAACTCTCTTTGATCTTCTGTATGTGCATTGTGGCATTGTGGGGTATTACCCACTGGACAGGTAGTAACTATCAGACTTTGAATGACCTCTGACCCTCTAACATCCTATCTAAAAACAGGATACAAGAACAATATAGATCTTTCTTTCAAAACGCTGCACATTTCCAAATAAATCTAAATATTCAGATCCTTTAAAGCCATTTTTGATTCTTTGGCCCTGATTTATTAAAGCTCTCCAAGGCTGGAGAGAATACACTTTCACCAGTGAAGCTGGGTGATCCAACCAACCTGGGATGGATCTGGTCCAGGATTCAAAGCATTTGCTAGCAAAAAGCAAATGACATTGAAGAAACCCATTCCAGGTTTGCTTGATCACCCAGCTTCACTGGTGAAAGTGTATTCTCTCCAGCCTTGGAGAGCTTTAATAAATCAGGCTCATTATTTTAAGTATCTATCTCTATGGAGTTTGTATGTTTTACCGGGATTCACATCTCCCACATCTCAAAACATACTGATAAGGTTAAGGTTAATATTATGAGGGGAACCCATGAGATAATGTTCAGGTCTTCACGGAAGCCCTGCTATGAATTTTATATCTGCAGCTTGCGGTATATTGGTGTGGTTGCCAGTAGGAAGAATGCCTTTTACATTGCTGGCCATTGGGAAGAATGCCACCTTTACAGATGGTCGCAACCCTGGGATTCCAGGGAACCTTGGTTGAAAAACACTGGAATAGACTATGGTAGGGACAATTAGTTGTGAGCTTCCTTGTGAATTAGTGACAAGTCTATATAAAGGAAAATGTCAGCTCTATATAAATACATAATTTAAAAAATGTAATCATGTTTATTTTGAAATGTTTAAATATGTTGTAAAAAAAAAGTCCGGCCAACCAAATACGGTAATTTTTTCCTTTTTGGAATATTATCATCCTTTATCTTTATTATTTATTTATCTATATTATTTATTATTTAATTTTTTGCATTCTCCGATATAAATTCCAAATGTGGTTGCTATTTTTGTAACATTGTAATTTACAGCACAGTGGTTTTAAAAAAATGTAAATATACAATGTCAAAATTTGAAAAGCGCTCTTTTCATAAATAAAATATTGTTAAACATTCACCCAAAGTCCAAGCACATTAACTGATTACAACATATGTCGCCAATCGCCATCCTGCAGAGGCTGTAAGTGCATTATGGAGAAAGTACAATTCCCTTGCAAATTATAATATTCTCTGACAATACAATCCATAATACAACTGGCATTTCATTTACTAGATTGGTACACAGCAGACTTGGGATACATTATCATAATTAAGACCTGTCATAAAATACTATTTTACTTCTATTAAGTTTTAACATCAAACTTGTAGTTAAGAATATATGTAATTTAAAAATGTAAAGTAGCAAGATTTGGTTTATGTGAAAATAATGCCCAAAAATTAAATACAAATTTGCAGTTTAAATACCAGTTACATTTCAATTTTAATGATAAGTCCTCTTCTCCTACTCTCTTTGCTGTTGGTGTTCCCCAAGACTTGGAGGCTTGGACTGGTTCTCATTTCACTGTACACCTCCTCGTCTTGGCATCACCTTCGATTCCACCCTCTCCTTTACCACCCACATTAAGAACATTTCTAGACCTACCTGTCTCCAGAGACCACCAAACTTACATGCTCTTATTATCTCTTATCATCATCATTGTCTGGACTACTGTAACCGCCTCCTCCTCTCTGGTATTCCACTAACCCAACTCTCTCCTCTACAATCTATCATGAATGCTGCAGCCAGACTCATCCATCCTTCCCACTGCTCCTCTTCCGCTGCATCTCTTTGTAGTTCTCTTCATTGACTTCCATTTCACCTAGAATCAAATTCAAGCTCCTGTGCTTTGCCTTCAAATCCCCCCACAGTTCTTGTCCCACTTACATTTCTAACTTGGTAGAAAAAATACTCCCCCAGCCTCTCTCTCTGCTCCTCCAATGATCTACTAATGACTTCCTCTCTCATAACCTTGTCACAAGCACAGCTCCAAGACTTTTCTAGCGCTGCCCCAACTCTCTGAAATGATCTTCCTGTCTAATTTGGCTTGTTCCTACTTTCTGTTCATTTAAAGCCTTACCTAAACTTTGGAAAGTACCAGTACTGATTTATAGGTTTTTTTTGTTCCCACATCCAGCTCTTCAAAAGCAATGGACTTGATTTATTAAAGCCCTCCAAGACTGGAGAAGATAGACTGTTATGGGAGACCCTGGGTGATCCAGCAAACCTGGAGTGGATTTCTTGATATTTATTTGCTATTAGTTGGCAAATATTTTCAATTCTGAACCAGATCCATTTAGGTGTTGCTGGATCACCCACGTTCTTCCATGATAGTCTATTCTCACCAGTCGTAGAGAGCTTTAATAAATCAGGCCGAATGTGTGAGTTTGTTGAGAGCCTATGAATTAATTTGTAAGATATTCATGTTACACTGCCTTCTTAGACATCAATCTAAAGCACATGTGGTTGATACCCTCTCAGTTTAGCACAGCAAGGACAGTGATCGTACAGTGCTTTTTACATAATTCATAAAACAGAGGAACATGAAACCACATGCAGTAAAAGAAACATACATATGGGACAATAGTAAAATGCACTGCCAATTCCTGTACACTTCCAGGTCCACAGCCCACCAATATTATAATTTAGTAACAGGCAATCATTACAATATATCCCTATAGAAATTCCCAGGATATATTAAACAGCTGAAAATCGAACAGCAGCAGAATATAAAACATTTTAGAATGCAATCAATAATATTAAAGTATGGTGAACAGATCAGAGATTATGGTGCTTGTGCTTACATAATGTACATTTATTTAATTTACAGGATCCAGGAGAAGTAGGTTAGGAAACTCCATAATAATATTACAGTTTGGCAGAACTCTTCTGAGTTATAAAATAAGACCAAGAAGGTTTATTTCATATGTACAAAATAATTCATAAACTGTTTTGAATGTAACAAAAGCCTTAACGGTGTAATGTTCCCAGTGAAAGGATTTGTACAGTGCCAATGCTTTCTTACCATCCTATTTTAACCCAAAAGCCGAGAAATAATTAGTGAACATCATTTATACAACTTCACTGAGTTACATTCACCCACTCTGAATTTTGCCAAATATGTATTACTAGGGGCTTAAACTAAGTCCAGTGACAACATTAATCTGAAACAATGACAAGATTCAACAAATTTACATATTAGACTTCTTTAAGGGTACAAGCAAATGAAGCACTTTCTCAACCCTTATTCAATTTCTTAATGCCTTTGTGCTATTTAGCCATGCACCTCATAGCATGAACCCAATTCATTGTTTTCTAACATTCTCCTTGTGTATGAATGATGGTTGATGAATGACCAAAAGGTGTTCTGATCATTAATTGGAAAGAACAGTTGTTAGTGCAGTAAGCACCTGTAGTTGCTGTAGGAACCATGCCTGACCCTTCAGCAATAAAAATGTTCATGACTTAGGGACAACCAGCTTGGATTGAACCAAATGCCTATTCCTCAGATGTTGTATGAAGAAGCTCTGTTGGTTCTTCAGGTGGAAATGTTATTTTTGATAGATCATGACTTTACTGTGGACCCAGTAAATCAATAGAAGCTTGAAAATCAGATAAATCTTCACTGTTTGTTCTCTTTCTTCTGCTACTTTGTAATTATGTTTTGTAAACCTTTTACTTGACTATGTGAAGTTCTGCCTTGCCTGGGTAGTTGTCACTAAGATAATCTGCATGCATTCCATCATTGAGTCTGATTTACTAAAGCTCTTCAAGGCTGGAGAGGATGCACTTTCATGAGTAAAGCTGGGTGATCCAACACACCTGGAATAATTTATTCAAAGTAATTTACTAATTACAAGCAAATGCTTTTAATCCTGGACCAGATCCATTACAGGTTTGCTGGATCATCCAGCTTCTCTGATGAAAGTGTATCCTCTATACACATGGAGAGCTTTAATAAATCAGGCCCATTGTGTTCTTCTGTGTTAGACTCAGAGATTCAAAGGAATTTTAGAGGAAGGCGTACAGGGGTACATTAGTACTTGGTAAATGTACCCAGAAGGAGTAAAAATGTAAATGTCTACAGGACTTGCACTCTCAGAGTCCTTTATTGAAATATCTATAGAAATACTTTACTTTCAAACTAAAATGTATTTATATGTCCAGAAATAGAAACAGTATCCATCACTTGTCCTGTAATATAAATCCATCATCAATCACAAGAATTCTGTGTCATGTTATTGACCAAATTGATTAGTTTTTGCAATGACCCATGGGAAACATTTGGCTGAGGAAATTGATAGAAACTGAAATTGGAGGTGTGCTGGGTGTAATTCTGCTGAAAAAGGCCTCAAGAGGCAATTTAAAATGAACTTCCACTGCGAAAGTGATTCCAAGGAAATGCGTTTTTCGCCCCTAAACATCAATACAAGGAAAGGGTTATGAAAAACTGAAGAGACATGGAAAACAATAATGCTTATTTGCATCTGTTGCCTCTTTCATCAGAAATTCAGAGTTGGTTGCCACAGAAACCTCGCAATCTCCGGTGCCCTTGTCAGGAATGAAGGAACTCCTGCCTGATCAGAAGTAACGTCAACCCAGTATGGCCAATCAAGATGACCGAAGATTGTCTTCAGGAACTAAAGAAGGAAGATGGCAGTGCACTGTGATGGAACAGGGATAGGTGAGTAATCATAGAATTAATTGCACTTAAATTCAACAATTTCCCTAAACAACTTAAATCTTTGTACATTATTTCTCCTGCTGTGCCCCCAGTGACCTCTAGCAAGGAAAGGTTTCAACTTATAGCAGGCAGGATGGCAAATTTCTCCTTCAGCCCAATAGGCCACGGCCCAGGGTGGCATAATTGCCAAGGGAACACTTAGCCCCGAGTTCAAAACCTGACACTATAGATTGTAAGCTCTTTGGGGGAGGGTCCTCTCCTCCTTCTGTGTCACTCTCTGTATCTGTCTGCCATTTGCAACCACTATTCAACGTACAGCGATGCGTAATATGTTGTCGCTAAATAAATTTTGTTTAATAATAATAAAAAATAATACTAACACAACCAAAATCCAAATTAAAGGTAATAGATGGGACATCTTTCTTCCTGTGTCAGTTAATTTATATTTATGCCGCGGTGGACATGGTTACTTATTAAAAATAATTTATTAAGCTATCTCTGTTTTGTTGTTTGGGCAATTCTATTTCTCAATATAGTTAACTAATGCCCTGTCAGTTACGTCCCTGATTATTTTTTATGTTTACGTAAAGCATTACATGTGCATGCTTTTATTGGCTGCAGGACAAGATAACTAGCCTAGGGGTGAAAAAGGCATTAATCCAACCTTCATTGTAACAAGAGCGTTCCAGGGTTTAATGGGCTCCCCAGGTGCTCATCATTTGGATGTATTTAGCTATGAGCAGATGGTGATTGTTTTACAAGGATTCCTTCTAGTTAAATGTACAGTATTTGGGATACCTCAAGTTTAAATTTATTGGTGGTCAGATGTTCCAAAAAAAGTCAATTTGTCAAATTGTTAATAGCGGTAAAAATGATAAGAAATTGCCAGTTTCTAATATTGCCTAATCTGCTGCTAATATATTTGTAGCTGTTTAGAAAGCATTAAACACCTGTTATGTGTCAAGGAAACTTCTCCGAAATACAATGCATCATCAGCTCGGTAAGCCAGACTTTATAAACTTTGCACATTGCAGCAAAATCTTCCTTAAAAGGATTCCTGAGCCAAGGTTAATGAATAGACTGATACAAATTCCCACATGATATAATGATTGCACATTCCAAATACATGCTCATTCCTCGCCAGATGCAATATCTGCCAGTTTTACTCCCCTCTGAGTCTGTACAGGTACATTCTTTAATTCCTATTATTACAGTAATATAGCAGTACATTCCAACAGCTTAAAGGGCAACTATAGAAACTTTATGTAGATACCAAGGTGGTATGTTTCCTTATATGCTGTTATTGGATGAATGAAATGTAACTGGATTTTATGATATATTGAAGAATGATTTTCCTTTTATGTTCTTTCTCTAGTTTACACTTATTGGGGTGTTTTTTTTTTTTACAATATATTTTAAAGGGAAACCCAATCAAGTGAATGGAGAGAGATAAAGCCCAACTTGAGCCAAAACTTTTTATTACTTTCGAATAAAGCAATATAGGGTTAACAATCCTGTAAGGAATTTTTATTGCTAACTGTCTCTATTTGGGATCTAACCTTTTTTTTCCTACTGTAATAGAAAAATGTAACCTGAACTGGAATCGGTTGAAGAAACAAAACTGAACCATTCCTAATTTACAAAAAATAATGTATATTGTTGTTTTGTCCCTAATAATTATATTTCTGTTTACTTTCATTATTTTGACCCCTTATCACAGGGACAAAGGCTAAGCATCTACTGCAGGGAAAGTAGCAATATTTTTTTAATAAAATCTATACAACAGAGAAAAGATTGTTGTTGCTGAACTTTAAAGCAGAGCTCCAGCTACAAATATCAATATAGAAATGTACTAAATATATGCACCAAATCAACTGTGCTGAAAAAGTCACTTTGAATTCAGGGATTTTCCCTGCAGTATATTTCCTTAGTATGACAGACAGCATTGTTCAAACTACTTCCTTTGAGCCTAAGCTGTCCTGTACCACCCTGCGCCCCCCCAGTAAAAAAAAAAGTTATAATCTTATCTCTATGACTTTCTGCTTTTCATCTTATCAACATGTTTCTATTTAGAACATAAGCTGATCAACTTCTTCCTCTTCCAATGTACTGCTTTATGGGGATTGCTAGAGACTGAACTAAGGTCACATTCAGGTTCTTACACTACTTGAATTGAAAAATACTTTTAATTACATAATAGTATTTGGAGAGCTCCATTATTGTGTTGCATTTCTGCCAAGGGCTCTATTTATAAGGGAATTTAATTTTTCCTCAAACATTCCCTGGTGGGAATCAATTACTGCCATTGAAACACATTGAAACACATTGAAAACACATTGACCTGGAAGATTTCCACGAGTGAGAGAATGTCCATGTCTCTGTTTTATAAATAGAGCTTCTAGTGCCAAAATTCAAACTTTACATAATGTACACTTTTTTATTACGTGTAATAAAAAATTTCCTTTCTTAAATCTGAAAAACTGCACTGCTGTTCTATTGGTGTTGGATATGTTGGAGTTGTCCTGCAGGTTTTCTTAGACCTTATATGTTACCCCATTCCCTGAAATACCATGTAGACCACTTTATAAGAAGATGCATTAAAATAAACCCTTCCCTTTGTCCTAAACATGAAAAGCATGATATCACTTTGACTAAGCGGGCCTGTGATATTGAAAGAAGTGCTCTCTTCCTGCAGCTCAGAAATACAATTGAAACTTTCCCCAAACTGACACAGAAATGGTTTGGTATAAAATGATCTCAGCTTCATGTCATCACTTTGTTAGTTGCACTTGAGCTCTATTTTTAATCCACTTCCCATACTCCCATACAGTGACACACACAATGCTATTACCACAATGATAATGGTCTCTCTTCTAATAAAGTGACTACAGATCCAGTACATTTATACTAATTATACAAAGCCACTAATTGAGTTATGATCTATAAAAATCCATAACATATCTCTGTATCTTTATTAAAATCAATTGATCACAGCTAACCTTCTATGAATGCCATGCATATCTAATAAAATAAATTATTAGCAATATGACAATAACATTTGAATGATAAAGTGCCTGATAGCCCTGCAATCCATTTCATTGATGTCACACACTGGCAGTGTGCAATGTATGTAGACGAAAACTCATGTGGTTTAAATATACAAACACTTCCCATGTTTTGTTTTTTCTTGTTTTCTTTTTTTAGTTGTTCTTGGTTTTTTTTTTAGTTGGGGTCATGATGCACTAGAAGAAGATTTACGATCTATAAGTTTTCCTAAGCATTTAAAGCATATTTCAACCCAGTTTTTTTAAACTGGCTAACTAGCCCTTACATGTGGTGACTGCCTTTTTTACTTGCTGATTATTAGTTTCTATGTACTTTTTGACCAAGTAGTTTCTATTTTGTGCCACAATTCTGTGCAAATGTGGGTATTTGCTACCCCTGGGCACACAGCAGCAGTTTTCTGCACCCAGGAGCGGCCAACCATGGGTTTTCTAGCATAGGTGTGAAGAAGCCCTCATCTTCCTCCCTGCACATAAAGCAGACCTATGACCACAATTTTTACCTTATATAAAAGGGTAGATAACCAAAACAAAAATGTCTTTGTTTCTCTAAAAATAAGGGTATGACCCTTCCCTTCTGTCCTTACCGCCGCAGCAGTAAAGACTGAATGAGAAGCACAGAACCTTCTGGGAAACCTACGTCATGTATCCCAGGAAGCTTCAGGATGCTCCTTCTCCCCAAGATTGAAGGGGTGTTTTCCCCACAATGAAAAATAAAAAAGATTGGTACTCAGTCTCGCACTTGCTCAGTGCAAGATCAGGTGATGTAGGCAGAAGCCGGAAAATGAAGGAAGAAGATGCCGGCACTTGGCGGTTCCTTGGTGCCAGGGCAAAGGAAGAATCCGGGAAGACAGGGCTTAACAGAAGCCAGGAGTGGAGGGATCAAGGGCTCTGTGGAAGTAAAGGTAAATCTCATTCTTTTATTTTAATGAAAGTTCCACTTCAACCTTTTGAACATTGAACCCCTAGAACTCACACTAACCTACTACGCACACTAAGACCCAAGATGAATTAATTCCTATTCTGCCGTATAATCACATGTTCCTGCTCTAAAAGCCTCTGTTCCAGTAGTATGCACCAAAACTGCTTTTCAATTTCTCGGCACACACCATATCTCCATTATTAAATCACAACATTATGATTTTTTACATAAAGCTTGTACCTGTGGGAAATATTACAGCAAGCCTTGTAGACAAAACAACTCACAGCTAAGAAAGACCATGGATTATAAGCACAGTCGTCACTGCAGCATATTTATTTTTACAAAATGTTCCGATAAACCGTTCAGTTAATATATAATAATCCATTTCTTCAAGCATTTAATTAATTTCAGCATTGTAACTGAAGATTGTTCTCTGTGGCTATCATTCAGATGAATAAAAGTAATTTTGTTAATGCAAGGGAAGGAAAATGGATTGAAAGAGATTTCTGCGGCTGTGATTTGTGGCCAAACATAATTTACTTATTAAATGGCACTGTTTTATCACTTTCTAGGACATTTTCATTACAGGAAATTATGGAATGACCTGCCTGGGTATAAATGTTCTATCAGCAGAACAAGCAGGAAAACAGAAGTTCAAGGATCTCTGATGGCTGAAGAGTGAAATGAAAGTCTGGGGAGAGTCTTCACTGACGCCAAAACAATTATCGAGATGAGTTCTATTTTAAATGACTTGTACACAATATATTTTCCTGTCCGCAGTATATTATCTTGTATTTATAGACTGAACAAAAGGATAGTCATTTATTTTGTGTCTGAAAACCACTTGTCAGAATGAAAAAGAATGTGGTATAATAAAAAAGTAATATTATTGCCACCCTGTTAGGTGCTTGTGGTGTTATCTGTAAATGAGCTTGGTCCACACTGCTGTATCTAGGTGGATTTATCAATGTAATTGTTAAATCATTGTTGTTTGAAGTAGAACATTCAGTCTGTACGAATATAGATTGGTGGTATATACTACAATATACAGTAATAGTATCACTAAAAAATCAGTCATTGACCTCCAGACCAGTGACTTTGTCTAGTCTGATCTGATTGTATCAGTCTGCTGCAGACTGAAGAAAGGAGGTTCTCAGTCTCCTCTTTCTGTCAACTTTTTTAGTAGCATTTTCTTGGAATCATGCAACAAATTGGCTATGCTGAACAATGCTCTTTTGTTACAGCGTTATGTGCATGTCTGTTATTGAGGAATACAAGAACAAGAAAAATACGGGACTTTAACGGCAGTGGATTTATAAAAAATGATCATATACCTTTTATTTCCTTTATTAAGAAACAACAGTTAAAAAATATCTCCAAAAACTAGATTAAATCACTGTATGGAAAAAATACCAACAAGCATATAGGTGATATATCTAAAATTCTCTGTATACATGCAAATATATATATACGCACCCATATATGCTTCCATATCAATATATGCAACCCCATATGTCCCATGTCATTATTCTTGAAGTGTCTGTTATTTTTAAGGTTCATTTGACACCCCTTAAAAGTAAATGGAGCCTACAGCAATGTATGCATGTTAGATTTTTTGTCACTGGGACTGGTTTCCACTGTGATTGCTGCATAGACAGCACTGAAAAGGGGCAAGGGAGAATCAGCAGGAGGCTGCATCCCCCTCCATATGAAATGACAGCGGTCATCCTTGGTTTGATATTAATGTGATCTACCCGGACTGTCACTAAACAATGTTGGAGGACGACTGTACACAAGATAAAGTTTTGGCTGAGATGACTGTTTGTCTGTATTTAACGTTTGTGTCTAGTATGTAGGGCATGTGAACCAACTAACATATCTCAAAAGATGAGATTTGGGAAGCAAGCACTGTAGATGGCTTAATGGCCCTTTAGACTGCTAGAGTAACTTTTAATTTTATAAAAGTCTATACTAATAAATTCATTTTTACCTTGGTTTAGCAACAAGGAGTGAAAAAAGGTGTTCACCACATACACTTAAATATAAACTGATCCAAATATAAACCTACTTTTATCTGAAAAATAAACAGGAAAACTATACTGACTCGAGTATAAACCCATGGCACAAAATGTGTCCGTCAATGCTAAAAATCAAAACAGTAATCTACAGAAATTCTAATGTAAAGCCATTTTCATTTGCTTTGCAAATAATGTATTTACTATCACATGAGTTTTTTGCTCAGATTCTTTAGCCTTCCATCAATTTCCTCCAAGTTGGCCCTCAAGTAGTAGCTGCACTTAAAAACTTACTAATGTGTATTAATTATTAGTAGTTTGCAACCTTCTCTGAATGTGTACCTGTGCAGGTAATGCAAAGAAGACTGCAAAATGAAACATATAGGAAATAGAAATCAAAATAGGGAAAAGAAAGCACATTAAAAGGGAAAGTCACATAAAAAATGTAATTTAATGAAATGATACAGTAACAACCCATTAATAAATTATTTCTCGACAGCTGATTATTATGCTTCCCTACATCTACATATCACATGTTCAATAAACTAATCTTCAATGAGCAGATTTATTGTGTCTCTAACTTGACCTTGAAATGAAAACTATTGGCAGATAAATATAACAACAGGATAACAGATGTATTGTAATAAACGTGTTTCAATAAATGTCCTATTTTATGACAAAACTATCGAGCGTAATGATTGATAGTGCTCTTGCTTGTGTCACCTTTTATAGAAGCAATGAGACACCATGAGATCTAAAAAAAAGGATCTTGATAAATTGGCAAAAAATTAATAGACATGGAAAAACTTAGGTTTAAACACGACAGACCTCTCTTTATTGTCAAATAAATTGCATTCAACGATTTAATGTCAAATCATTACCGCATTGAGGAAAGTAATTATTAAGTAAAAAGTTACCCTGCGGGTACACACGTATGCTGAGAATACTATATCTGTTATTTAAAAAAAAAATACTGTGTTCTGCAAATAATTTAGGCACTAAACTGATTAAAGATGAACTCTAAAGTTCTATAATCCATTAATTATCCGTAAATACATTTTTAAATCAAAGCATTGCAAGTATCTGAATTTTAACTAGTACTTATGTCAAAAGTGGCAATCAGTGGCAATCAGTGACCTACACTGTATTCACCATTCTCTATCTAAGGTGGGGTTCAGGAAATTTGAAAGAAACACCACTGACCTCCATTGTGACCTATGGCATAAGCAAAAATGGCAATTAGGTTGATCGCTTTATAACTGTGGTGATCATCATCTTTTAAAAGTGGGATCTTGGAAAAGTTTGACTTTTATAAATAGGGTGAACAAGACTTTTTTTAACCTCCCTAGCGGTAACCCTGAGTGTGATAGGTAAACCTATGGGAAAGATAGTAAATACAGCGCTTACCTAATGCGCCAGCATCCCGTGTTGTCCATCGCTGCGATCCCTGTCTTCTTTCTTCTTCTTCCGGCGTCTTTTACAAGATGAGTCATCGGGGGAGTTCCCGGTGATGCCGGTGCGTGTGTATGTTGGCAGTGGGACGGGAAATTCAAAATCCATTTGTATTGCATTTAATACAAAATTACTGTATTGAATGCAATACATTGTATTTATATGTCTAAAAGCAGTACATTGTTTTCAAGAACATTTATTTTACAGTATATATAATAGTATGAGTAATTTATTTATTTATTTTTTTAATTAAAAAAAAATAAATATATATATATATATATATAATAATTTATTTAACTTATAATTGTTACATAATTTTGTGTTTCAAACTCTATTATACTCTATAATACTATTATAATATACTGTAAAATACATTTTCATGAAAAACAATGTACCGCTTTTAGACATATAAAACCAGAGAGAAATGTACTGCTAGGGAGGTTAATAGAAAAATAGTATTATGGGCCTGATTTAATAAAGCTCTCCAACGATGGAGAGGATAATCTTTCATCAGTGATCCAACAAACCTGGAATGGATCCAGGATTGAAAACATTTGCTAGCATGTATTTCAGTTTTGTTGGATTACCCAGCTTCACTGATGAAAGTGTATCTTCTCCAGCCTTGGAGAGCATTAGAAAATCAGGCTCTATTTGTGTAATAATCAATTATTAAACAGAAGTAGAAGGACTTATAAAAGTATTGTCAGATGGATGGTTGCTCATGTTGATATGTAAGCCCAGCCTTTACTTGCCTGTGAGGAAACCAGACTAAATGGTAAATGTGTATCCTCAATATTCAAGTCAAGTCTATGAATTTGTTTTGGTCCCAGCAACTAAGAAAGCAAACAAAATATGTGAAATGAGTAACATAATGCATGTAGGTGTTCATTTGATGGTGAAACAAAGCAGACATTAGTAAATGTAGTCGTAACAGCATATCTTCTTCTTTGTGAGTACATCAAAAGTTATTTTTTTCCCAAATGCTTGCTGAGCTCCTCTTCTCTCTGACAAAACTTTGAAGTCACCATTGATTTCCTCTCCAACTAGCCTCAAAGATTAAACCGGTTTTTGGACCTGTCAAAGTCAAGGATGCACAAGCCCCTGCAGATAATTGCAATGTTTTTGATCTTGCATTGCTCTACAAGTCCATATTATCTCTACAACAAACTGGCCATCTGTCATACGTGATGGTGATGGGTTTCTCAAAAACACAGATAGGTTTAACTACTGCCTGTTTCTACCTTCTGTTTATTCCCTTTGTTTTCCTCCATCTGGTAGAATGGCAGGTGCATAAAGGGCTTAGAATAAGCATCTTGGTGGTGCCAAGATGACAAGACACCAGATGGTTATTGGAAACATCTACACAATATTTCTCCTTGGCAAGTAAGCAGGTAGCTTTTGTCCAGTTTATCTAATTGCATACATATGCAGTAGCTGTATTATCTATGGCACTGAGCTTAAACGTCAGGTAATATAAAAAAGAAAAAGTGTAGTAATATATATATATAATATAATTAATTATAAATACATAATAATAATATATTAATATAAAAATAAGAAAAAGAACATGTTTACTGTGAGAAATCCTGATCTATGACCAAGAAAAAAAAATGTTTAAATGGTGTGGTAAACTCATAGCCTACATTTCTCCTAGTTTATTTATGTTGCCTTCTATAGAATGTCCTAGAAGACCTGGTTTATATTGAGATCAGATTAAAGAGTAAACCATACCCTTTTTTGCCCCTTGCACACCCCACTAGCTCACTGGTAGTTGTTAGGCTGGGACATTTTGTTTCCCAACAAGGTGGCCTCAAAAGATCATACCTGCACTTATTATTATTATTATTACACAGTATTTATATAGCGCCATCATATTAAGCAGCGCTGTAAAAAGTCCATAATTATGACACTAGCTTTTCTTCAAAGAGGCTCACAATCTAATGTCCCTACTTCAGTCATATGTCTTTAAACCAATCTAAGATTGATTTTGGGGGTAACCAACTAACCTAACTGCATGTTTTTGGGATGTGGGAGGAAACTGGAGTACCCGGAGGTAACCCACGCAAACACAGGGAGAACCTGCAAACTCAATGCAGATAGTGCCCTGGCCAAGTTTCGAAACCTGGGACCTAGGGCTAAGGCCAGAGTGCTAACCACTGAGCCACCATGCTGCCCTGTAATCTTCCCAAAATAATACCTTCTATGAAAATGGAAGGGTTTACTTAATCCCCAACCTTACAAGCAGAAATAACTTTAAATACCTGTTTAAACTAAAGGTATTTGAAACATACATTTAAAAATGTCTTACTTGACCCTGGCCTCTTCCAGTTCTGGGAGACGTGGGTGACGTCACCATGCTTCACTGCTGTCTCCTGGGAAAACTGGGCACTTGAAATACCATGACTATGCATTTTAGCGCATTATAAAAGTGAATTCTTGCAGGATTTCAAGTGCCCAGCTTTTCCAGGAAGCAGAGACATCGGCCATACCTCCCAGAACTCTTCGCAGTGTGGTAAGGTTTTCTTTTACAACAATTTTAGTGTTAATGGGTTTTTAAAGCTATTTCTGTCTGAGAGGGAAAGGACACACTTTTTTTTTTATAAAGGTCAACCTAAAAATGAATTCTATAATAAAAACTTTGAATATTAATTCGTTCTCAGTATATACCACTTTGTAGGAGTCATAGTTTTGTAGCATACCAGCCAGGGGGCCTATTCACATTTGTATACTGCAATAACACCCAATCCAGGGTGCATTACCGTTCTATTCATTTTTTTGCAGTGCAAAATTGGAATAGAGAGTTACATTATATACCATATATTGTAAAAACCATAGTTTACCTCAAAGGTTAAAGTCTGTTATAGAATGCATTATGATGAATTGCTATCCTATTCAAAATGTATGTGCTGCGTTATCGTTACATTCTTTAAAACATGATGGAAGTTTGTATTCATTCTGCTAATATTAATGCAGTCCGCACACACTAGATGGGCCTTACAATGAAAAGAAAAAGCTACTTAATTACTGTGGGCAATGGCCTTGATTTTATTAAATCAGAGCGTGTTGTGTTTTTTTTTGCACAATAATGCAACCTTTAACGGCACAAAGATCAGCCTAGTACAGCAGGTTCTCAACTGTAAACTTTCCAGAACCTGAATTCTTTCTCTTTCCAAGAATTTTTATCACTAGTTGGAAATATGTATATAATGTAAGAAATTCTTGCAATGTAGAAAGCCATGCCACCCAGCAGCTCTTTAATAAAGAAGAAAACAATTAATGAACAGTGAATATCTGGCTGACACATTAGATCGGACTGTTTTGTAAAAGCTTTTTAATGTTCGGTAGCGTGTAAAACTGCTGGAATCCTAAATAAAGATTTACTTTAAAGATTTAATGTGATTTACGCCATATGTTTTTATTCGAAACAGATCTGAACTAACTACTCTCCGGAGAAAGAAATAGCAAGTTGCAGATTTAAACTGCTACTTGCTATTAAAAGAAACGTACTGTTTAGTAATTGATTTCAATTGCCTACAGAATAATTGCAGAATTTATAAAATAGTTATTGTAAGTAGTGATATGTTCGGGAGAAGCATATTGGGTCAATACATGGTGAAGCCATTGAATAGTGAGTTGCCATTGCAGAAATCCTTTTATTGGAGTCCTATTGACCCCTTAGGTCATACAAGAGTACTATTTACAATGAGCATATACTTTACCTAGATAAGGGGATAATTTAGCATTTAGTGTAGGATCCAGCGGGGATCATAATTTTGTTTAGTTGCACATTTACAAATGCGACTATAAAGGGAATGTATAGCATTTTTAAACAGTAGATATCACCTTCATAATGCACCTGAATTTCTGCAAGGCAAAAACTTTATATCAACTAGGTCATGGTATTTGATCTGAAAGACAAGATATTCACCAACTGCAAAGTGCTTTCTTTTTTTCATTGCCTCCACATGTGAGAGATGTGTCTCCAGGGCACTATCTTCAAGGAGTTTGTATGTTCTGTTTGTTGTTCTGTATGTTTGTCCTCTGTGTTCACGTGGGTTTCCTCCGGGCACTCCGATTTCTTCCCACATTCCAAAAACATGCAGTTAGGTTGATTGGCATTAGACTGTGGCATATGACTATGGTAGAGACATTAGATTGTGAGCCCCTTAGGGTCAGAGTGATATGACTATGGACTTTGTAAAGAGCTACGTAATATGTCGGCACTATATAAATACTTTGTAATAATAATAATCATAATAATACAAATAAATAAAATCCTGATGCTGTCGAGTTTGCACTGTTCCACTAGTTCCAGGATTCTAGTAAGAAAGGTTAGTGTAGAACATTTGCTTTATTGTGAAATAAAGCTTCATCAGATGGGTACTCGTTCTCTACATCAATGGTAAGGTGTTTATTGTACTGTGAGCATCAATGTACACAATGTTTTTTAGGCAATGTTTGCTTCCACCCCAACCACCATAAAAAAATGAAGCCAGCTGGGACTTTGCTCTAAAGAAACAGATGCCAGTAGTCACAGTGAAATATCTCATGCCGCTTTGTTTGGTGAAGGGCAATATAACATGTAAGCAGTTTTATTTTTCAAACTACACACCTCAACTGTAGTGTTCTGCACAATGGAAACGCTCCAATGGCAGAATCTGCACTAAGAACCAACAACTACATTTGTAAGAATAGGAAGAAAAAAGATCTGATTATTGTATGAGCAAAAAGGCTGATCATTAAAAACCAAACTACAGAATTTGAAAAGTTAGAAAAGTAGCAAAAGAGACAAGCTAAACTATAAAAGGCCATAAAGTGGAAGATGAAACAGAAAATGCTTTTACTCCAAAGACGGAGTACCTGCCTTCTATCCCAAACAATTACCAGGAAGATATCTATCAAAGATGTACTTTTGTGTTTCTCCGCTTCAAAGTAGTAAAGAAGCAAAAAATGTAGTGAAATCTAGAGGTAATAGCTGTACTATCACAAAAGGAAGTTCAATAATAGTCAAAGAAAAAGATATTTTCTCATATCCATCGGTGATGACTCAAGATATACTGTGCTCTGCCTGTTATACAGCAAAAATGAAGTTCTAGATAAATGTGAATAATATTATGCCCAGATAAGCAAAATATGAAGCAGAATACCTAAAACACTTCAAATAGATAGTAGCACAAAGCAAACAAGTGGCAGAACTTAACCTATTCAGAGGAAGCATGGAGTATTGTTTTAGACTAATGTACCATACAAACCAGGATGAAATGTTATTGCAAAATAATAAGTAAGATTTATGTGAAGAATGTTTTTATTATGAAGATATGCCAAAACTATACGGCAGAGAGGCAGTAATGACTGCCTGTTATCTTCAAAACCTCCTACCTGAAAAGGCAATTCAGAAAACGCCATATGAGCTTTGATATGGAAGACAACCATGACATGCAAAATCTTTGAAAACAAAGCATATGTACAAGTTTCTAAAGAAAAGAGTACAGAATAGCAACTTGGTGTTAAGAAAATAATGCTTGTCCCTGCAGTGTGTCCGAAAATGGTTAAAGATTTCTATAACTAGATACCAAAAAGGTTACAATCAGCATAAATGTAATTATCTAAACCAGGCGTGTCAAACTCTGGCCCGGGGGCCAAATTTGGCCCCCAACATCCTTTTTTTGTCCCCCCAAGGAACCAAGGAATCCTAAATATGAACTGCAGCTGGCCCACTGCTGCATTGAAATAGCGCCGCTACTATAATTCCCGGCATCACTCTCTGCCTATGCATGGCCCCACATTGGACTGTTTTAAAGAAGCAAAAAATGTTGGGAATTTTAGTAGAGGCGCTATTTCAATGAAGAGGGAGTTTCAGCGGCAGGCCACACATAACATTTTGCCTGCATTGGCCACGTCTGGCATTTCCATCACTCCCCCTCAGCTGTACTTTTCCTTGCTACTCCAAGGCATGAACCTGAATGGTTGGATTTTCATAGAACAATATTGTTATTATTATTGTTAGCCTGTGCAAAAATGTTACCATTGAAATTTAACTCAGAAGGCTACAAATAAAGAAAAAGGCATAAGATTTTTTCTTAAATAACATTTCTTTATTATAAGCTTGTTCCAGATTGAATGTGAAGCAAAACGTTTTTGTTTCCATATGAAAAGGGTTTATATCTAATGAGAAGAAAAAATTTCCTAAAATTTTTCAATAAATTTCAAGGTTGGCCCGCAACTTTGCCTAAGTTTTTAATTTTGGCCCTCTGTGTATTTGAGTTAGCACCTCTAATCTTAACAAAATAAATAAAGGCAAGAAAATCTAAACAAATGGATTGAAGAAGGAACTCCATCAGTGTTTGGCATCACTGATTTATCCTCTAAAAAGGAAGAGTAACAAAATCTGCCAGATTCAATAAGGGGATCCACGCAAGGTACATGCCATTTATGATCCGCCTGTGGCACAGTCCTATGGAGAAAAGCAAATGTTACCCCTTCATGAAATGCAACTGTGGATGGAAGCTGCAGATATAAAGCTGATACCACTTAACCAGAACCAAGCTTGGGTATAGACAGAATTATTTCAAGGGAATCAAGAAATTGGCAGAACAGGCAAACAGTTGGGGGCACAAAATACAACTATACTAAAGTAATACCAAAATCACTACCGAAGTTAACATTTGAGCAAACCAAAAGAAAATGGGAATGTAGTATGAGAAGTAGTTGTTTGAGTAGGGGTGTTAGCATGCTCCGCAACAACCATTCTCATCTTCTTATATACTATACTCTAATTAGTAAATCTGCCTCTAGGTGGGTATGGTCAATGTTTGTTTAATGCAATGTTCTTTGTAGTGGAACTACATCGATGCAATTTCTTGTCTGTATGTTCCTGTTGTTTCGAATAAATCTAGAAAGGCCAAGCACCCAGAATCCTTTGGGAAGATTGGTAAAAGCCATACCTGCAGCAACAGTTCCAACATCTTCCATACATGAAATGAAAATTTGCAATATTTGCTGAAACAATTGCTGTAATTTTTTGTATGTAAAAGGGGAGGGGGGCTATGGTAAGCAACATATCATTGCTTGGTAGGTATGGCCACAGACACAGTCTAAGTTTTTAGTCTCCTACCAGTCTTTGATCCCACAATCTAATAAAATGCACAGCAACTCTAAAAAACACTCAAGGCCTTGTGGAAAGGCAATGGAATGGCCTTACTATAGTGATACCACTACTAGGATCAAACACACAGCACATGCATGCTTTACAAATGTGTAAAATGTACCAATTGTGTAAGAAGTATTAAAACAAAACAAATGAACTGTTATCAGGATGTGGCCAGCCTCTCCCTCAAATGGAGAACAGTATCTCCCCCCTGCTATAAATAGCCCTTTAAGATCACTTTTCAGTAGCTGAAAGTTTATGCAAAGACATGCAAAACATACTCATACTCACATTCCCATACAGAAAAAAATAACTTCTTTGGGTGTGGTCCCATTTGAAGCATCTATTTGTTTTAAAATTTACATGCATTTGCTGTGGTTAAATTCCTATTTGCGAAAGCCTAACCTTGTCCAGAACTGATATTTCTGTTGAATTATAAACACATGAATTGATCTTGAAATGTGTTAGAAAGTCATAGGGTTCAAAATAGAATTTAGTGAGGAGAACAAGTCTAACGTCCACATTTTCTTTCTCCTTTGAAAAACAATAGGGTTCATGTAATAAAAGCATTAAGACAATTCACTTAGCAAAGTAAATTATCACATAACTATAGCTTTATTAATCAAAAAGGTTAAAGCTTGTGCCGGTTTCTAAAAATGCAAAAAAAACAGCAGCTGTGCAGATTAAGTAATGGCTAGCAAAGAGGAGGTATATGCGAATAGGGCAAGGCTGTGGAAAAAAACACAAAATTCATAAGTTATTTAGCACAAAATACTTAAAGCTGAACTCTAGTCTTCCCCTTATCTTTACCCATGGTTACCCATAGATTTTCCTATACCTCCCTGAAAGGCTGATCTAACCTTTTCCTCCCCAGCCTAACTGTTCCTGGGACACCCCTTTCATTTTTAAGATTTAGGTTCTCAAATCATGGAAGACCAGCATCACAGGTGAGTCCGCAGGTAAATACAATTTGTTTAGGAACACCCAGGCATCAACCCATCAAGGCAAATTGCATAACACCTACAACCCACTGCTTACATCCAGGGTGAGGGCTCCAGAATTGAGTACTGAAGCAAAGTGTTGTCATGTTTTCTCTGCCTGCCCTCCAATCAGCCACAGCCTGCCTGCATTGCATATTAAATTCACAGACCTTCCCCTTTTGATGATGCCATTTTGATGATGCAAAATTTAAGCAGAAAAGTTTAGAATTACACATATAGTCCAAATAATTATCTTGCAGAAAATGGACTTTTCCAATATGTGTTGTAAAACTTTTATTTACCTTACTAAAATGCCCCCTGTGCTCAAACTTACGTTTGGGGGTGCTTACATAGCCCTTATTAGATGTTCTGACCCATAAACAGTCACATGCAGCACAATTGTAATGCATGCCATTTATAACATTGTAACTGTCAATCATTTATGATTGGTTGAGCTTCAGACTGCTTTTACAGCAGGGTATCTGTGCTATCTCTAGCCCCTAATGGAAGAGGACACATTGGGGCTGCTACAATGGGGCTTTACTGAGTTACTGCAAGTGAACTGAAATGAAAATTACCTGGCAGCATATGGTTAATCACAAAGTACAATTCAGAAGAAATGCAAGAAAGGTGGGGAGGAAGGCTGTGTTACAGAAGCCTCACGGTCTTCCTTCCTTTCCCCTTCAGCTGTCAGAGGAGAAAGCTATGGACTTAGAATGCAATCCTGTGCTCAAGAACAGAATCAGATTTCTGTTTCTAAATGGGAACAAATGGGGATAAATTAAGTGACTTGACTTAGGACTCGACTTGAAAGAATTCTTGGTGACTTGAGACTTGGTGTCAATGACCTGGGACTCGACTTGTACTTGATGGGTGCTGACTTAGTCCAAATTCTGATTAGTAGTAGCACAAAGCTGCTTAGAAAAGGGAAGTTGCAGTCATGCTTGACCAGGGTGTGGACAGAATTGTTTTCTGTGCTTTTCTGGTGAAAAATATATATTTTCTAATTTCTGTATACCTCTGATCCATCCCTTCATCCACAAAACAACCGCTGCAGTTATATTTATTGTTAATCCTTACTTTTACTGAAATCATTTATTGAAACAGTATGTCAGTGATGGCGCTCTGCTTACTTTCTCTGTGTCTGTTGCTTTCTCTGTCTTCGGGTCGTGAAGCTGCCACTACCTTTCCCATGATTCTAGGAGAATGGACAGAAAGTACTGACCCACGCATGGCAGCACTGAACAGCAGCACAAGCAGCAATTGGAGCAGGCTTATTCAGCTACTGGACCATCTAACCCCCTGTGTGCACAAAAAATAGGATACCTAACTTTAACTGCCCAATGTATGTAGCCTTGCCTTCAGCATTGCACAGTTTTATAGGCTCTTCTCCTGTACTGAACCTAGTTATGCCAAAGTCAGATCCAGCATCCTTATTTTTTGGCTAGAGGAGATCCAGCATCATCTAGACCAGTGTTTACCAGGGTTCCTCCAGATGTTGCTAGAGGTTCCTTGAACAATGATCAGTTTGTACCTCTCAGGTCACTTTAACTGACACAAATGGTCCTTTAAGCTTTCTGTAAAGGTTTTTTTTTATTCTTCCCACTGGCCAGCAATGTAAGAAGCATTTTTCCCACTGACCACAAAACTAATGTACTGTGAGCTGTGAACATTGTAGTTATTGTCAGTGGGCTCCTCAAGACCTGAAAGTTATTTCAAAGGTTCCTCCATGTTAAAAAAAAGGTTGAGAAAAGCTGCTCTATAAGATGAGATAACTGATCTAGCAGGATCACTTGAAATTATTTTGCAGATTTCAAAATAGTTAAAATGACATTATTATGTGTGTATATGAGATTTTAGAGATGCGTTTACTTTTACAATGATGTGCATTTTTATGTGCATTAATATGAAAGTTGCATATGATATTAGGTGTTTTGGTGTATTTGCAAATTGTTTTGAGATAGATTACCACAGAATGTCAAAAAAATGCAGTACATTGTGAATGTTTCCCATCTTTTCATCTTTGCATATAATGGGAAGCAGGAAGCATCAGAAGGTACTTTGGAAGGGGAAGGTCTCAGGAGACTCTATTTCATATCATTGAGGAGAAATAGGAAGGGAGTTTGACACCACCCACACTAAACAATGGGAAAATTAAAATCTCATAGCACTCTTTGCTGCAACTCGAGAGAGAGTTGGGAGTTATTTTTTGCTCCAGCAGTGCACAGATACAACTGTATAGCTGGAATTATATTTAGATCTTTTCTATAGGACTGTGTTGGATTGTTTTTTCCATATGGAAATGAGATGTATTCATAACATTATCAATGCGCTGAACTTTTGCCAACATTCATGCTGTGAGAGACAGCTATAATTACACAAGAGAAGCCAAGCTTAAACAATCTTATTTTAGCTGAGTAGAGTTCTCTGTACAGCCAGAGCAGGGAATACTGAGATTTTTGGCAGTTTAAGAAAATCTGTTCCANAACGGAGTAACAAAATAAATTAAAACTTTTTTACCTCTTTACATTTTATCAAAGCTTTGTTTATTTAAGGGCCAGATGGTCCACATTGGCTGTGGACAAGAATATTTGTCTGTGTGTTACAAACCCCCAATACCACTGAACACCCTTTTATTTGCAGTAGAGAAGGAACACATCTCTATTTCTATCCTTTGTTTTCTGACCACAGATCTAGCCTGGACAATGAGAAGTTGATTGAATCTGAGGCTGAAAGTATCAGAGCTGGGGCTGACATACGTATTGACCATAAGGGCCAAGTGCTGACTGGGGGTGCTAACTATGGCTAGGCCTGGCTGCTACTGCCTATAATAGAATGTGCAAGCTCTCTGCTAAATGATGTCTTCTGGTGTTTTTGGTACTACTGCTGCTTCCTACCTACCTGCCATGGATTAGCAAATGGATCATTGCTGGCAGTGGAAGAGGTTGTACACAAGAAACCTAAAAGTACATTCCTACAGTAACACATATTGCCTTCCTTTTCTTCTCTTTGAATGAGTTCTGCCTTTGGGGCTAATAGCATGGATCCAAGAGAGTGACCACCAGTAATTATTAGTGTTTTTGACAACACTTGATAGGGCTGTTTTGTAAGTGGATCTTCATAAGGGCACTTTTTTGGTTTAAACTGACTACTTCTGAGGACCAAAAATTATGTAGACCAGGAAGCATAACTTTGTCCTAATGACAGTAATAGATCCCCGATAAGCTGCCAGCAATGAAATTGAAGTCCCCTGCTTCTCCTTGGTACTCATTGGTGGACCAGTGTTTACCCTGCTTAATCAGTTTTCACCAAATATTGGTGTTGTTCAGTTCTATCAGAACCAGACATCATGCTCTTGTTGATATTGTGATCATCCCCAATTTGTACAGCCAAAGAGCAACAGTGGTCCAGCTAGCAAAATTTATACATGGTTCCTTAGCTCTTTTATCAACCTTACCACTTGAAAGTTGTCTCCAGTGAAAGGATGTCTTTTTAATATGACATAGACACTTGCACATTAGGCCTAGGACAACACAAGCAGATAAATATCTGGTAGGACACTACTAGTTGCCTATCATCTAATTAGCAGCACAGTCTCATCAATATGATGTAAATAAGGTTACTGATAACAAGCATCTAAAGATCTGGGATCTAAATCCCCCTCCAATGTCTACCCCCGGGCTTTCTTGTAATTGCCACTGTTGTATTTTTTACTTTTAATGTTTTACAGTACATTGTTCCACATGATGTTATAGGGTCATCTTCCTCTTTAGCACAATTCGCAGTCCTTACTGATGCAGAGATTGGCTCTATGCCATACCATTACTGCTATTTTTCCCACCTCTAAACTTCCCCGTGACAAGCATGTGACAACCAGCATTCACAGTAAAATTCTCTGGGTGTGACGTTGGATGCGATTTAGATTAGAAGAACGTCTTGTGGCCAAGAAGAGGTCAAGAACAGGTATTGTAGGGAATAGCTGCCTAAATATAAGCCTCACAATTCCATATGAATATTTTAATATTAATCATGGTCATTTAAAACACTAGGAATTGTTTTACTGAAGTAGCATGACAGGACTGTCATACTGAACAAATCACCCATCCAAACCAAAGTGTTATTAATGGCCAATATAGGCAACAAAAAATGGTAGTGACATGTCTATCTTATTAATGTAAATTAGTTCTTCTCTGTAATAAAAATTCCTATTGTTTTGTCAATTAGGGCACAAACATTATTATATCAAACAAAGAATGCATTTTAATGATGTTTTTATGCTTTAGTCAAATGAATATTGGACTCCGTCAATCAGCAAAAGGTCAGATTAGAGATGCTGAATAGCAATGAACCTGAAAAACACATACTGAGGATTAACATGCCCGTAATACAAAAACATATCCATAAACAAGAGAGAGAGAGGAACATGTATAGAAACATCAGTACGCAAAACTGCCTATCTAGGCAGCTCATTGCTAATATCCATCTAAAGTCATTAATTTATTAATTGCATCTCAAATAGCTCACAATAGACTTTACAAGTCAAAAGAAAGCATTAAAGCAAATTAGAAACACATTATATGAAGAAAATACCCATTTAGGAATTATTCCACCTCAACAGACACATATTATGCAAGGTCACAATGTTGCTGAGAACACGGAGTTTTAAAAATATATTTACATATCAAATTTGTGCTCCAGTTGAGAAAGAAACAGTAAAAATTATATTGGCGTCTTTGTGTATTGGGGCAACAAGCCTTTATAGTATTCAGGTAAACTGCTTCAGATTTCATTTATCCATTTAATTGTTCTCAGGAATGAAAGTGAAAATTGACAACAAATTGTTATGGCTTTAGCCACATAAGGCCGTTTATTTCAAGGATGGGGCTCTTCTTCTACGTGAACCCTACCTGCATGGACCATGTTATACATGTGTTACCAAACCCTTAATAGTGTTGTTTAGCATGGGGTACAATTATCACATGTGACCTTTTTAGCATTGTATGGTCTGCAAGTTCTACGGTATACTGGATACTATACATAATTAGCATGTTTTCAACTATATATGCTTAAAGCAGAACTGAAAGTTCAACTTCTACATCGGTGACCAGGCTGGGTTTATTTGCAGAAAAGGATAGGCGATGCCATTTTTGCAATAAGTATTGTTTCCCGCCTAGAATCTCTAACTTCTGTCAAAATCACTGATTTTTTTTTTTTTTTTTTTTGCACCAACAGTTACATTTTTAGGACAAGCATTTGTGGATTCCACTTCATGTAAAAATATATATAAATATACTGAAAATATACTAAAAACGTAATGTAATAGTCTGGTTTATAAATGCAACATATATAAATCATATGAATGTTCACCAACCCCACTTAATCATGATTAACAGCAAGGTTCATTAAGGAGCAGAGCACAACTATCTCATGGCAACGTTGGAGGTAAATATTTTCCCTTAGGCAGAAGAATTTAGTTCCAATTAGTTGTATTTTACTGCAGTGTTTACCACTCCTTGGTGCATACTGTCAAACACTAAGCACTCAAGAGCAGCAACATGCGATATTCACTTGGTTCTTGCAGGTGTTTACAAAGCAGAGAGGTACCTTTTTTACCTTTTTGTAAATAACAGCTTTTATACTGCCTTCTGAATCCAGGTCAACGGATTCAAAAGGCAGTATATTGACTCTGGACACTACATGTAGCATCCAAAAAAAAAAACACACAGCAATGTGCCCAGCTCCTATTGCCTGTCAAACAAAGGATAATGATTAGACCTATTTTGCAAAAAATGTAGCTCTGAACTTAGATTTTTTTTGACCAGCTCTGGCACACCAGAGGGTGAGTGTACAAACACGATGAGAACATTTCTGACCATAGATACATGTGTTAAAATGTATCTAAACCTTTTTTTAGTTTTTAATTCGGCAATTGTTAAAGCCCCTATTTCATTCTTGGCTTTTTTTCCTTCACTTTCTACCATGAAAGAAGAACATTTCCCAAAAATTAACAAACATACCCTCTTTGTCAATTGGTACTAGAGATGCTTGGAACAGAAAAATTTCCGCTGGAACAGTTCCAGTCAGGATGGTTGAGAAATCTGAGTTGGAGTGCATTATATAATAATTGCCTTAGCTAGTCCAGATAAGGAAGAGATTCCTCATTGTAAGGTCCATGAAAATGTGGAATAGGCTCTCAGGAAGTCGTTTTAGCAAGTACTATGGATTGCTTTAGGAAAAACAGGGTATTAATGTAAAGATACAGAGACTGTTTGATCCTAGGAACATCCAATTGCCTCATAGAATCAGGAAGGAATTTTTTTACCTTGTTGGAGCAAAGTGAACCAGAGTTTTTTTTTGTCTTCCTCTGGATCAACTATGTCTATAGGGTTTTATCTGGGATATTTATTTCACAAGTGGTTGAACTTGATGGACTACTGTCTTTTTTCAACCTAACTGACTATGTAGTCCAGTCTGCGTAGATTACCCCTGAAAATTAAACCAGACCTTTATATAGCCTTGAAATCTTCATGGATAGGAACTGAATCTAAGAAATTGTGTGTGCCGCTCTGCTAGCCAAAAAAGGAAGGGGGCAAAAATTGTATCACCCCCTTTCTTTTGGCAAAGCCAAAACATACCCTCTTTGTCAATTGGTACTAGAGATGCTTGGAACAGAAAAATTTCCGCTGGAACAGTTCCAGTCAGGATGGTTGAGAAATCTGAGTTGGAGTGCATTATATAATAATTGCCTTAGCTAGTCCAGATAAGGAAGAGATTCCTCATTGTAAGGTCCATGAAAATGTGGAATAGGCTCTCAGGAAGTCATTTTAGCAAGTACTATGGATTGCTTTAGGAAAAACAGGGTATTAATGTAAAGATACAGAGACTGTTGATCTTAGGAACATCCAATTGCCTCATAGAATCAGGAAGGAATTTTTTTACCTTGTTGGAGCAAAGTGAACCAGAGTTTTTTTTTGTCTTCCTCTGGATCAACTATGTCTATAGGGTTTTATCTGGGATATTTATTTCACAAGTGGTTGAACTTGATGGACTACTGTCTTTTTTCAACCTAACTGACTATGTAGTCCAGTCTGCGTAGATTACCCCTGAAAATTAAACCAGACCTTTATATAGCCTTGAAATCTTCATGGATAGGAACTGAATCTAAGAAATTGTGTGTGCCGCTCTGCTAGCCAAAAAAGGAAGGGGGCAAAAATTGTATCACCCCCTTTCTTTTGGCAAAGCCAAATCCTCACCTGCTCACAATGGTGACAGGAGCCAACACTGGGGTCACATCTGCATAAATGTCTGCAGACAGGGAGTTTTCTTTGAATATGGAAACCCGTGTGTAAACAAAGCACCTGGAGAATGAGTACAGACATGCATAGAAGCCCCTAACCATTCCCAGAGTTTGTTAAATCAGGACTAGAATAATCACACAACAAAAATATGTTTATTATTCTTTTTTTAACTAAAGGTCAAGTATTGTCCAAAGATGAGAACCCACAGGGATCCATCCAGTGCCAAAAGCTCCCAACTGCACAATGATAGGAGCTGCACCAAGCTGCTGATTAAGTAGGTAGTAGTATTGTTTACTGTTCTTTGAATACTTTGTATTGTATTTTGAATTCTTTATATATATATATATATATATATATATATATATATATATATATATATATCTTTTAAGACGTAAACCCTGGTCCAACTGCCTTTGGGGCGAATCTGGAGTCCTCTGCCAAGGTTAGATATTCCTCCTGGTATAATAAACCCCCTAACCACTAATGCCTAGAAAATGGTCAAATCAGTTGGACATTTGCAGGTACCTGTGTCTTTGCTTGCATGTACAAGGGTTGTAGTCCAACTAGAACAAATGTGGATTTGCAGGGCTTGGTATAGGTTGTAGGTCAGGTTTAGGCTAAATTCTAATTTTATTGGAATACTTTGATCAATTCCCATTCCTCATAATCCCTACAGGATTAGGCAGCTGGAACACGAATATATGTATTCACCCGTGTGTGGAGATGTATGTGGTCAAGTAATTTTTCACATATTGAGAATAGATTTTCGACCCCAGTGGTGGTGCTACCAAAGCAGTCTTTTTTTATAGAGCTAAACATAATATTTTACCACATCCTGAACATGTAAAGAACCACAGGCTAGCTGAAATATACATGTGGGAAGACAAGACATCATTCAATAAGTTCCTTAGTCTTTTCTTTATTCCCAAATATGGGTTATTCCTTGATCAAAGGTGCTATTTAGTGGCTAATTTTTATTTATTTTCTTACATATATTTAGTAGCTTATAACATTTTAAAATGTCAGTAGCTATTTTTTTTTAAATATATCATTTTAGAATTTAGTAAAAGAGTGCAATTAAAACAAAATAATTTAACACTGCTTTGTTGTCTAAGAAACTTTTGCACTGGTTTTTCCAGCAAGGCACTACTGTCACCTTTATTATTATGAGGCTCGTGGGAGCAACCAGCACAGCAAGGTGCCAGGAAATCCACATTCCCCAACATATTCTTAGGCTGTGGTTTCCCTATATTACAGTAGGGGCAGGTTTAAACTTGCCATGGGATTGAGCGATCCAACACGGCTCCTGATGCATGGCAACTTGCTAGTGGCTCAGTCATTCACATGGTCACGCGATCTACACATATGACAGCTAATGGCAGTGAGTGGTGCTGTACTGTTCATTGCAGCCCCTATTCAACCTCTATGGGGATCAGGCAGGAAGAAATTACTTGTAGCATCTCACCCATGGCAGTGGTTCACTGGCATAAGGAAGTGGTATCTGCAACCTCTTGACCAGTCTGAACATAACCTAGAGATAATTATTGCAGGCAGTGGTATATTAAAGCATTTACTATCATCTTTGCGGGAACTTTCATTCTAACAACAAGGGCACTTTAAACAGGTTCAAGCCGTTAGAATCCCCTGACATTCCAAAACGCAATTGCAAGGCACTATTTACTTTCCACTAGCCTCTTAAGTAATGATAAAAAATAAATAGTTAGGATATTTATGTTTTCTCTAATATATTTGGTCTTGTATTTAAAAATGATTTTTTACAAGAATTACCCCCATGGTTCCCCCTTTTTAAAACTTTTTTCACAGACTATTAAGGCTAAAAGTTGGGTGACTATTCTGTGAAAAGATTTACAAATAGATTTCCTTAGATAGAAATATTTTATTTTTTAATAACTACAACTGTTCATAATACACACTGCTTCAGCAAATGTTGGGGCTTCCATCCACTTTAAAAGAAAAGAATATGCATAGTGTGATGATAGGACTTCCCATGGAAAATCACTGCTATTTGTGACAGCAGTTACAGCCTCCCTGAAACACAAATTATGGCCATTCCGAAGCTGGCATGCCTGAAAACATGATTAGACAACAGCAACATTTTATTATTGGCCTAGAATCTGCAGAAAGCAATTTACCTCTTTGACTCTGTCAACGGTCAGACAATCACTTGTGTGTCAAATGTGATAGAACAATAGCTGTGAATACATGGAAATAAATCAGTAAGAGAAAGTTTGTTCTCTAATAAAATTTCTATTGTACGGAACCTAAAATGCCCTTATAGGTAGAAAATCACATGTTTCCAGAGTGCAGAATGTATCCCCAAGTGAAACAGACAATGAACTCAAATGTTTTTTTTCTCATTGATTTAAGGCTGTCAATGGTACATTTATTCTTTACAGAATATTGTTCTCTATTTATTCTGTTGACCATTGTCACATGGACTAAAAGTGAGGGAGCAGCCAAGGTTTTGAGTTGTCACTAGAATAGTAATAATACTAGTAAAAGAATGTTAAAAGCTTAGCTTAAATGTTTAAAGCTGTACAAAACTCCATTCCCCAATAGCCGAAACAAATCTTTTTGTATACCAAATGTTTTTATTAATCAAGTTTTTGCCCTAAAATTGTGGTAATTTTCCCGTGGTACACATAACCTATACAGAGGGCAGAAATGTCGGAGGGACCCAACTGGCCTGTCCACAATATGCTGAATACTACAGGAGGGGGTGGATACAAAACCAATCACCCTGATTTAGGCAAGAGAGCTAGGCCTTAATACAGCAAGTTCCCACACAGAAGCAATGTTTTACAGTGGTTAACTGCAAGAATATTCTCTTGTATGTCTCTTGAATTTCACTTCATGTTGTGTCTACAGGACTGCAAGTGAAGGGTGATATTCAGAAAAGGTTACAGATGGCAACTTTTACAGATGGTTTAATTTTGTCCAGCGTTGCATTATTTTTTTGCTAGATCTTGCAATGATGAAGGGAGAGTTGGATTGCTCAGCATCTCAGTTGGATCTCTGGTACATGTCAAAGATTCTAAATGATGTTGAGGTCTGGACTTTGTGGTAGTCAATTCATGTCTGAAAATGATGTCTCATACTCGCTAAACCACTCATTTCCAATTTGGGCCCAATAAATCTTGGAATTGTCGTCTTGTAATATGTCTATGCAAATGGGACACTCTTTTGATGGAAAAACCTGGTCATTCAGTATATTCATGTGGTCCAGGGGTGTGAAACTCTGGCCCGGGGGCCATACCTGGCCCCCAACCTTCTTTTTTTTGGCCCCCAAAGGAATCTTATATATGCACTGAAGCTTGCTCGCCACTGCATTGAAATGGCGCCGCTAATACAATTCCTGACATCAGTCGCGTCTATAGACTAGCGGGCTCTCTACCTATGCATGGCCCCGCATTGGACTGTTTTATAGACGCAAATAATGCCGAGAAGTTAAGTAGCAGAACTACTAAAAATGAAGAGGGAGTTTCAGCGACGGGCCACTCATAGGATTTAGCTCTGCACTGGCCATGTTTCGCATTTCCAGCACTCCCCCTCAGCTGTATTTTTCCTTGCTACTCCAAGGCATGGACCTAAATGGTTGGATTTTCATAGAATAATATTTTTATTATCATTGTTAGCCTGTGCAAAAGGGTTACCATTGAAAATTAACTCAAAAGGCTACAAATAGAGAAAGAGGCAAGATATTTTTTCTTAAAATTAAAAAATAAAATGTTATGCCTCATTCTCTATTATAGGCTTGTTCCAGATTGATTGTGAAGCAAAACCTTTTGTTTTGTTTCCATATGAAAAGGGATTAAATCTAATGAGAAGGGAAAATGTCTTCAATTTTCTAATAAATTTCAAGGTTGGCCCGGGACTTTGTCTAGATTTTTAATTTTCACCCTCTGTGTGTTTGAGTTTGACACCCCTGAAGTAGTCAGTCTCTTTTTGTGGGCACATAATACTGCTGGATCTAGACCTAACCAACTGAAGCAACCCCATTTCATTACACTGTACACAGGCTTAGGTTTTTCTGGCCAATACAATAACTGGTTACATAACATTACATTACATGTCTTTTTGACAGTTATCATTTTCCTGTAGCTTCCTTCAGTTTCATAAGCTGTATCCAATTAGTTGTTTTGGACAATGCAATCTGTCCTTGTCGCAAGTAATTTTTACATGAAGCCAAGTAGTCTTATGAATAACATATAGGGCTACTAAAACAATTGCCATAATACTGATGTAACTGTATTTGTCCTTCTAAGGGGGCTATGTATACAAAAACTAGGGATGTATTGTCAGTGAAGTTTTGTGCAGAAGAAACATCACTATGGAAGAACAAATTGTCCAATTTAATTTCTTGCAGAAAGCATTGACCTGGATATGAACATGAATTTTCTATAAATAACTGGAAATATCATGTAGTGAAATCTCTGTGAGAAATCCCCCATAGCTCAAAGGGTTCAATTAGAATTTTAAGAGTCAATGGCATAGTGCAAACCAAAGATACAAGCCACAAGAGATCATCAAAATTGTCTATAAAACAAAATAAAATGGAAGAATAGTTTTAATAAAAAGAGACTTTATACTTCTCAAGTGAATAGACTTCAAATAGTAATAAGCAGATCAGAAGATAAGCAGCACAATAAGATAACACAGCTTGATTTTTTTTATTACTCACTACACATACTCTTTTTTATCATGTTTAATAGCAGTAGTGTACAGATCTTTAAAGCTATGTACAGATGCTAGATAATTGTTGCCTGAGATGAACAATCATGTTTTACTATCATTGTAGGGGATCATTTAACAACTGACTGGGAGCTACCGCTCCTGTCCTGTGGAGGAAGGTGCAGTGGGGTATCCCCCATTCATCTTCTTCCTTCCTCCTCCCATAAAAATGAATAGCGTTGTGTGTACAGTCCTTGTTCATTCTAAAGTTGCTCTAAGCAATTACAAAACAATGCATTTCAGCAACAAAAAAAGTGCAATTTGTACATAGCTTAAGCATAACTTAGAGATATCAGAGCTTGGGGAATCTACTCTTCAAATTTGGAAACTTTTAAACCTATTCTTTTGCCAACACCACTTGCATTGAGTGCATTTAGTCATGGGGAACTTTCACCATATGTGCCCAGAGCACCACTGCACCATTATGAATAATACAAGCAGCACAGGATGGAATTTCCAGGAATCTTCATTTTCTTATTATGTGATTGGTAGAGCCATTACAACTCCGTTTTATTAATTGACAGATGCAAAGATTTTTTCTTGTCTATCTCATCCAGAGAGTTCCTGGCCTAATGGCTTTACAGGAAAGAAGGACAAGTCATACTAACGGGGTCAAAGACAGCAATGGGAATATACCAAGGTTCAAACCCATTCCTACACACTGACAAGAGAATGTATGACCAACACAGTTAAGGAAAGCATTGTCTGTATACCTGAGTAAACAAAAGAAATAAATAAAGCAATGTAGACAGTTCAACTTGACAAAGAACCCAAGTTACAAGAAAGGGGCTGCAAGGTACCTTTCTGGATAAACATTTTTGAAAAATTTAAGTGCTCAACTGCACTCCCAACCGCTTCCATTCCACTGTATGGAGTGGCAGTTGTGAACTATTGCTTGTACATGGTTGTGTTTGCATTGTGGTGGTTTGTAACATTTTTCCTGGATGTAACAGGTAGCTCCTGTCCCCCTTTAGGCAGTTATCCACTTTCATTGATTTTAATAGGAACACATTCCAACTTTAGTGAGCTGCAGATGAATGATGTTGTGTTGCAGTTGTTGCTAGAGGACTGGAGATGGCCCATAATCCCTTGCTATTTAGTAAACTACACCACAATTGCACTCAATCACATGGCAAAGCATTCTTTAATCTCTGAAGAGGCTGTAATTTGCTTTAACTTGAACTAATGAAAGATACTAATTATACCTAAATGCAGCTATGCATTATTCAACTACAGTTCATTTTTTTAAAGCATCCTATGCAAGAACCTGGATTTGATTTGCCTAAAACCTCTGAACATTTTCTATGTACAGCAGCAGAAGACTGGGAGCCAATAAAGTGTGCTGCATGCAATGGTACTGATACAATGTGCTTGCCCATTCATCATCAATCACCATGTTAGCGAGATGACACCACTTTATTATTTAACTGTAACAGAGGAAAATATGTTACCTACCGGCTGAGCTGTGTGACAGTATGGCAAAAATCTTAGGAATGGATGAACACAAACGTAAATCCTTCGGCCAGTAAAACAACTTCCTGATTTGCAATTAAACTGTGATTTTAACTTTAATTGAATCCATGGAGAACTATGTACTAATTGCTTTCATTTTCTAACTTTTATTACGCCAACAGGCATAAATAACTACTTGCATCATTAAATGACATTTCATTTTCTCTTGTGAAAGACGGCAATGATAAAGTGGAAAAATACCACAGTAGTGTGGAAGGAAAACTAATTATGGAAGCCACTACCCTACTTACATTTTAACCTTATAGACCAGATCTCTTTATTTTACCATCTTCATTTCTGTGACCTGTGTGCTGAGGGATGGTTTCGTGGAGCACATTATGGAGAATGAAATCATGTCTTGCCATTTAGGTTAGTTCTTTTGTATCTCCTGTTATTCCTTCTTCCCTGACAAAGTCCCTCATGTGTCCCTCGTGTCCATTTAAATTCCATCTGAGTCTGTCTATGTTCACTTCATTCCGTGGTTCAGAATGGTCAGGGGACTTGGCAACTGGATTCCATATACCAAGGTCTATTTAGTTGCAAGGGAGACATAGGCTTCTAATCAGCGGTGTGCATGAGGTCTTACAGAGCAAATTGTATACATTGCCTCGAGTTAATCTAGGCAGAGATATTAGAGAGCAGTAGAATGTGAGGACATTGTCTGACTGCTAGAAGACTTACGTATTTCAAGGACAAGTATCAATAAATGGTTTGAGCTAGACTCAAGGCAGATATGATAAAAATCATACAACTAAATGCTCTTCATTTATAAAAAAAAAACATGAAGAAATGTATTTTTAAATGCACCTAGTATAAGACCTGAATTTGTCTTCTTGTGATTCAATGTACAGCAGAATTTAGATAAGGAGAGGAAATACCAGAAGGTAAAAGCACTCAGGTATGCTGCATTCACTTGTTTGGACTATGGGTATGCCTAGAGGAAGACAGAGCGGAGAGATAACTTATTCAGTCTGTTGCTGCTTCTTTATAATCCAATTAAAGGCAGGTGACAGGTAGATGACCTGCGTCTGTTGCTTAAGGCTAGGTTCAGATCTGCCTCTGGATCAAGTATTCCCATGCAGCTCCTGGCGGCTGGCACCTTTCCAACTGCTTGGTCACACGCACTTCAGTGCCAGATCTTAAGGAACCAGCATCTGCAGTTTCGACAGCAGATAACAGTACTGTACCATTCACTGCTGCCCCCCATACTGCCATTTTCTACGAGGCTACAGCGGGTAAAGTTACATGTAGCATCTCCCCAAGGCAGCGGTTCACTGGCATGAGAAAGCAGTAATTTCCAATCAATCTCATTACCAGTCTAAAAGATAGCCTAACTGCAGGGTTACCAGGTTGGTTATGCTTTCAGGAAGGTCTGTTGAAATTCCAAGACTGGATAGACAGAAATACCATTTTTGGTGGATAAGACAATTCTTATAAATATCAGTACAGGAGATAACCAATCCCTTAGTGATAGTCTTATGTGTTACTGAAGTAATTTCCGAGCCCGGTAGATATAAATTAACAAAGAAGGAAATAAGTGTAGCGGCTCTTCACGGCAACCATATTTTTGTAAAAACTAGTAAAATCCTTTATTAAGCTTAATAAGATAAAACAAACTTACAAAAGTATACATACTTATTAAGAAAATGTCATTGACATTTGATGTGACTCTAATTTCAGATCTTCTATTGATTGCACTGATTTTTGGGTATATACCAAGTAGTTTTGCCAATATACCAAGTAAGTTATTGCTTTTTAATGAAATATATGTCTTTGTAACTCATCTTTCGCTTGGCATCCCCTATAACAATACGTTTCTGTATGAATTTTAGGGTCTCACTATCCCCTGAGGAAGCCCATGAGGGCGAAACGCGTTGGGAGAGACTGTAATCATATGGTGCACAATTTGACCTACTAAACTTAAGATCGAAATTATGAATGAAAACATCTACTCTAAATACAATTGTCAAGATAATTTTGTTTAAAATTGTTAGAATCACACCCTTTTCTTTATAAGTATGTGTACTTTTGTAAGGTTGTTTTAGCTTTTTAAGCTAAATAAAGGATTTTACTCGTTTTTACCAAAATATGGTTGCCGTAAGGAGCCGCTGCACTTCTTTCCTTCTTTGGTAATTCTTATAAATAATAATTTGTCATTTCTTTTCCTTTCTAAAATGTTTAGTATTATCATATCCTGACTTTACCATAGGCATACAGTGAGTGATGTCTACTCAACCAAGTATGCTGACATCACAATCTCTTTGAACATGTTGTGTTTCCCCTACCAACAACTATGAAGTGTGAGGGCCAGTCTATATAATCCATCCAATCAAGTTTATAATATATTTTGTAATTGAATTGTAATCTGTATGTTAAACTTAAAGTGACACTACTACCAAAAAGCAAAATGCCTCTGCACCCAGTGGAGAAGGAAGATACTAAGGAAATGTAAGAGCCAGCATAAAGAAGCAGATTGGGGGAAAATGTAGCCAAGATTTGCAAAAGTCAGGTTGTAAATATTTTTCATTGGACTCAAAGGATGCAAGTATAAATCATCATCTACCATAGGGGCAAAAATCATTCCTCTTTTTTGGCAATTAATTGTAATTTTGAATCTGCCATGATTCCACAGTTCATTCCATTGATGGTTTGAAGATAAAGATACTTGTGACCTCTCTGATTGTGCTGTTATTCCAGGAACATATGCAATAGGAAACCCAGTGAACGATTCCTTACAAATGTAATTACCATCAGATCATGCAGTCATCCCTGATTCTTACACAACAGTCAGAATAATGGATTGTCAGCAACAAAAATAACAATGTGCAAAAGCAAAAAAGGAAAATAACAAATGATCAAACTTATTACCATGTTATCAAAACAAACATTTAGAAGTGTGGTTTGTGTATACCCATCCTTTCTCTCATGTCCATGCTTTGCAAAATAATGTGGCAGAAGGAGAAATGAGCAGACCTAACTGCTACTATTCAAATCCCAGGAGGGAAACTGGCAATGACCCAAAATATTTTACATTGCTGCTTACTATTTTATCTTAGATAAGTAGGCCAGGGAATAAGGTAGCTTTGCAGTAATAAAAGAGGATCTGTTGACACTCACCTTATGGGTATACGAGTATTCTATCATTATTTTTGGGTTGTCTTTTTCTTTTGCAGTTGTAATGAAAATGTGCCATAAGTTAGCATACTTACATGCTAGAATGTTCTCATTTGCCTGACTTATAGACTACGTTAGATGATTTTCGTCCGATTATCGCTTCAGGGCTGGTATCAGAGGAGAATCTGATGTGTGTACAGCAGCCATTGAATGTCCGTCATGGATCCGTCCTGGTGGATCCATGAACAACGAATGACGAATGACTGCAAAATAAGTGAAGGGGTGAGAGTACAGCGAGGTGTCGCTCACTCGTTCTCCCCCCTCTCCAAAGAGCAGAACGGTGCTGTATGCGCTTGTTCATGCATCTTGCAGTCGTGAAAGATCCTTTACAACGACAAAAGTCTAATGTGTGTAAGTAGCCTTAGACCAAATACTAACCTAATGGCTTCATTTGATGAATTTTCTTTAGTCAGCTGGGTTATTTCTTTTAGAAAGCAAGGTGAGAATTATATATCAGATGGTGCTCTCTAGTGGCAGCATGAAGCCACCCTATTACCTCTCTGAATGACCTTTAATGCAAATTGGATACCTGCAAATGTCATTTACTGTAATAGATGACACAATGTTGATCGCCAAGTCAGATTTCATCTCAGAATCAGTTATTTGACAAGTACATAAGGGGGCTCCTGCCTAGTAGATTTATTTTCAAATATGCATAACAGAATGATGCTATACATTTCCCAAGGCTGTTAGCATAAAAATATATACTGAATACTGTGATACAATATAGATTTATTCCTAAACCAATCTATATGCATGAACTTTTTAATGGTGGGTTAGAGCACTACAACAAACAGTATATTGAATTTTTTTTTTTACACTGAAGTTTTTTTTAACCTTTGCATATTCACCTTGAGACAGTCTACATTAGCACACAGTAGAAGAAGAAGCTTTTTAAAACATTTTAGCACAATAAAAGCATGAACACAGTTATGTTTAAAGTATGTATGAAGGACAGAACATCAGAATCTCACCTATAGACAGAGACCTGTGTTCCATTGTGGTGACCAACATACCTCACTCTCCTCTCGGCATGCTGCAAAACATGTCAAAGACACAAACTGAATTCAAGGCATTGAGTATTAAACATAGAACAGGCTTACATTAAAATATTTATAAACCCAAACAAGAGGATGTGTAAATAACTATATTCACACAGCAAGTAAAGGGGGTTTTGATTAAAAAAGTACAATTGCAAAAAAAGTCAGTATAACAGTTTTATTCTATCAACAATAAATTGATGACCTGCTGTGACAACATATTACATTGTGTACAAAGATTTAAAACAGTAATACAAAAAAATGTTTTTTGAGTGGTTACTGCTACAAAGATTAGAATGGCGTTCCAAGGGAGCCAACGTGTTTTGCAATATTTGCTTCCTCGGGGGACATAGGAGGATCATGTATGCAAGGGCTTATTAGATAAACCAAGGGAAAAGTCAGGTATGGAACAATCGAGTAAAAGGAGCATAGAGAAGGGGTCGGCATGATTGGGCAAACAGGGAGCAGGCTACCAAAGGGTTAATTTAGTATCTGATGTTAGGTAGAGGTGACGTAAAGGGGGGGCAGAGGTGAAGGAAGGGGCAAGTGGATAAAAGGTCAGGTTCAGGAAGTGGGAAGTCATTCGCTTAAGAAGGGGCGAGAAGAAAAGTTTGTTCCTCCCACTCGCCCTTTTTATTTATGTTTTTGGGTGGGTTTGAGTTTTTGTTCTGTTCCGGGTTGACGGGATAGGTGGTTGAGGTCTTCAGGGTTACTAGTATTTTGGGTGAATGTGGTGGTGGATTGGGGACTCATCGTTGGTGTGGAGTCCCGATAGTTTGTTTAATATTTGGTGGTGGTCTGTGGTTAATAGGAAGGTTATGTAGTTCCCGAGCTGGGGAGGTTTTGCGGCTGGGAGCTATTACATATACATTTATCATGGTGAAGCAGACCACCGGTGTAATTAGGTGATTACAAGGACTAGCAACCTGTGAGGCCAAATATACTGGGTTAATTGTTGCCATAGGGTATTTAATATTTTATAAGGTAGAAATGTTAATTGTTTTGCTTGGGTTATTTATGTTTTTTTTTTAAGTTAAGGTTTATATTAAGGATTTGTATTTGTTATACTTGAATATTTATTGTTATAATAAAAGGCCTACGGCCATTTATCCAAGAAATTAATGTGTTGTTATTTATTTAAGTTTTTAAGTGGGTTGGTATTGTTTTGTGGAGTTTGATAGCTTGATAGATCTGTTTTGCTGCAGTCAAGACAAAAAAGGGGCTAGGGAGAGAAGCCATCCTACTATATCACCTGACCCTTTTACCATGAGCTGCCACAGTATTCTCCAAAAAATGGAGGATATCAGAATTTTTTTGATTGCAGGAGAGGGCCAAGTCACTAATGGCTGATGGAGATAAGTAAGATAGCCCCATTCCTTGTTTCTGACTAGTGTCAAAGGATAGTAAATAAAGAAATCAGCTTGTAGCAATAGACTTCTACCAGCTACTGTGTCAGGTTCAAGTCCACAATGACTAGGGATATATACAAACCCAACCACTAAAATATCACATAAGATCCAACGAAAACTAATTTCCAATACTTTAAAATCTGCAACTTCCATTAACATAATGACTGGTAATTCTTCCATAAAGGTCTTTGCTGGATTGCAACACTCTGTCCATGTCTCCATCAATGTACCCTGCCAGACGGATTTACGGTAAAGACTTCAAGTGGTCATTCCATCACACAGACATTGTGCTATGTTTTCACCATGTCTGAAAAATGCTTTGCAGCCATTTCTGAAGTACATGCATCCAGAAAAAGGGGCTGCTTGCTTGTGTGTTTGCTTTGGGTGCCTTACCTAAAAACATCATATGGTTTTTCAAGTTACATCAACCAACCCTCCAAACAGTGCTATTGTGTCAATGTTTTTAAGTGAATTGGTATATCCTTTTAGCTAAGAACCATTAAACATGGAGCATACATTTATTTAAATTGAATTGTGGCCAGCAAATGGTAAAAACTCTTTGTAACATTATTGTTTCACTGATGTTTAGGTTCATGATATGTTTTTACAACCTCTTTTGCTGAACACGTTAATCAAACAAAGCCTGAATGCTGTCGGAAAGTAATTGTAGTCCCAACCTCTATAGTGGTTTTCTCTTAACCCTCATTTCACATTCTGTACAGAATAAAGTATTCATTTCCTTCATCTCTGTTCCCTTTCTGTTATCCACAGCATGAGCCTTTAGGAGGTTCAATGGATTTGTTGAAAATAAGAAATTATATTCCATTTTACTAAAATAATTAGAACGAAAGCAGAAAAGGGTCATTGAAGGTTTGGATTCAGGAGCTGTGGGATTTTGGGTAAGTTTTTCATTTATTCAATTTTTTTGGAACTGACCTTGTATGAAAAAATGGCACACTTGACTCTTCGTGACATTGCCAAGCTGATGACTTAGCTCACATCTTGCTGTCTTCCTGGTTCACTAGTCATATAATGTACAGCATTTAACCCTTCCAGGACTTGACTTCTCCCCGACCACATCCCAAATGGGACACAAATAGAAAAAACAAAACGGTTTAAATAAACCAGGGTGGGGGGACTTTTAAGGTCAGGTTTATATAATTAATTGAGTCACCATAAAAAAAACACTATCTTTTATTAATAAATTAACCATTAAAACCAATAAAACCAAACCGCTTAATATAGATACAGTGTATACATGTATCATTTGAAATTGTAATGAGATAATACATATTTGAAGTTAATGTACCTAAAAATTGTTATTATTTGTAGATCTCCTCATCCTGAGGAAGCTGACGTAGTATCCACGAAACGCGTTGAAGTTGTTAGAATACCTCAGTAGAAGAGTCTTCCATTATGAAATCTATTGAGTGTTGTATCTAAGTGTTTTTTTATGTTTAAATCAGTAATTTAAAATTAAAAGTGTTTTTATTTTTCATAATGTCTCATTTAATTATGTAAACCTGATTTTAAAAGTCCCCCCATCCTGGTTTATTTAACCAGTTTTGTTTTTTCTATTTGTAGTCATATAATGTGTCCACAAACTCTCTTTTTGCAAGGTGAGCTGCAAAAATATCTATGCGTCTGATGTCTCACATGAAAAAAATTTCCATTACCCTTACTTTAGGTGTGAATGCATCCACTCTCCTGTCCAGCACCACTATCTTTGCCAAGAGCTGGATGTGTCATTCTAGTGCTCAAAGCTGGCCCAGCACCAGATCTCATGTTTCCACAGTTGAAAATCTAGCACCATTTTAATGTTTATACAATGTCAACCTGAAATATCATGGGATTTTGTGTGCAGCCTCCTGGTATAAGGAGGTATCTCAGGAGACAGCGGGGAATGGATTACACCTTGTCTAGATATTCCAGGAAGCATCTGGAGGCAGATTACACATTATTCTCACCTGGGCACAATTTCAGAAAATGGGAGGGCCTTGCAAAAGAATAAAAAAACAAGGTGTTTGGAAATCTATTTAAACAATGTTTTAGTAATGGTAAGAATAAAAGAAGGAGATTAGTTTAATTTGTGCTTCTACCAGCTGGTAGAAGTGTGAATCCAGCTTCAAAGTCTCTGGAAACCTGTCCTAAAACCTAATCAATCTGCACTTAGAAGATTTTTGCACCCCCTTCCTTACATATTGAGAAGCGTTGTTGGACACTTCCTCTGATGTCATGTCTGGGAAAACTATTTAAACTTGTTCAGTGCAATTGGGAATTGCCTGAGAAAAGACCTCTCTGAGTATCTGTTCCCAGGCTCCTACTCCCGTGACCTCCATTCCAGTTCTGATACCCATTAAATACATCTGCCTGCTTCCTGACAATCTTTGTCAGCCATTTTGCCTATTTGACCACCATAATCCTTGACTTCTTATTTTGTATGATGCTTTGGTTCTACAAGGCCACAACCTAGGAGTTGAATGCAGCAAAGCCTATCATCCCTTTCTCTGTTGATCACTAAGTGCTTCTTGGTACCCTGGGACTCTAGTCTGTTTAGGCCCTACATTCACATAATGACACATAGTGACATAAGGATTCAAGATGAAACAAGCTCAATACCCTCTATGGAGATATGTACATATATTGACCTGGCAATGGAACTAGCAACTCTAGTCTTTTAATTTTATTAATACAAATTTGCCTTTTTAATGTTATAATTATTTGGAAAACACATCTGTAAAGCAAACATCTCTCTACTCACAAATGTCATGGAAATCATAGAAATAAATAATATTGGGTTATTAAGCAAACTTCATACAGCTGCCAATGGTAACCATTAAGTCATGATTCAAAACAAATTACATGCCAGTTCAATATGGTATGGTGTGATTCATGTTAATACTATTACATCAGCTAGTATTCCCCCTGCAGCAACTGAGTTGTGTATTTACAGGTTGTTATAGTGATCTTGCCTAATTTCCTCTTTTTTTGTTTCAGATACACTGAAGCAACAAAAGTACTTGTTAGTTATAACTGAATCATATAGCTGTTATTTGTCTGTGTTAAATGAGGTTACAAGAGGTTGTCATTCTGGCCTTTGCAGCACTAGGTTTGAATCTCGACCTAGGACACTATCTGCATGGAGTGTGCAGGTTCTCCCCGTGTTTGCGCGTGTTTCCTCCGGGTACTCCGGTTTCCTCCCACATTCCAAAAACATGCAGTTAAGTTAATTGTTTCCCCCCCAAAAAAAACTTTAGACTGTAAGGACATATGACTATGGTAGGTAAGGTAGATTGTGAGCCCCTTTGAGGGACAGTTAGTGACATGACTATGAATTTCGTACAGAGCTGCCTAATATGTTGGCGCTATATAAATACTGTGTAATTATAATATGAATGATTGTGATAGACAAATACTTTGATTTACACAATAATTTACACAATGATTTACAAAACGTGCTTAAAGATTGTAACAGATAAGATATATATATATATATATATATATATATATATATATATATATATATATATATACATCTTCATACATACATATATATGCAAATATGTGTGCCTCGTATGATGTGCCTATGATGTACAGGTATTTGTACTGCATTTGGACCACTGCAGTGTACAAGAGCAAACAGCACTTCCAATATCAGATAAGAACCAACACTGCGGTTCCTGCTAACAAAAGTGCATTCCCTGATATCTGACCAGCTTCCGCAATCTATTATTCAACCAGTACAATAAGCCTTTTCATGATGAAACTAATTGGTGCTTGTATAACAATCTATATATATTATCAAGGACATGATCTGTGCAGGTATTGAGCAGAATAGTCAGATAATAACACTTTTTTGTTCTCTCGTTGTGCATATGAGTAAGGACTATACGCATTTTCAGTCAAAAGGAGATTCGCTAAAGGTTTTATTATATTGGTAAAATAAATAAAGCATGATTACACTGCTTTGAACTGTGGTTTTAAAGTATACCTGTCATAGGTAATATTTGTGTGCTGACCACTTCTTGAAAGTTTTTTTTTGCCTGGCTATTATGCTGACCTGCTGCCTCCTTGAAGCAACTAACCTGGAACAAGTAAAAAGACCAGGAAAGTCAGAGATTGACAAAAACATTTGTGTTTCCTTTCAATTAAAACTTATTTAACAGTAGGTTAAAGCCATTGAATTTCAAGAAAATGTTTGGGTGATGGCTTGTTTATAGCTTTTCTGTACATCACAACTGACAAACAAGAAACTAGTCCTAGATCTCCTATCTCCTAAGGTCTATCTATCCCCGTGTTTGTGTGGGTTTCCTCCAGGTACCCCCGTTTCCTCCCACATTCCCAAAACATGCAGTTAGGTTAATTGGCTTCCTCCAAATTGACCTTAGACTGTATTAAAGACATATAACTATGATGAGACATTAGATTGTGAGCCCCTTTGAGGAACAGTGACATGATTATGGACTTTGTAAAGTGCTACGTAATATGTTGGCTCTATCTAACTACTGAAAAACAATAATTTTGTCAACGATCACCATTACCAAACACAGCACCACAGTGCATAATTTATATTTTCATTGTGGTGCAATATATTAGGGAAATTCAATGTAAATGTTGTGGAAGACAAATGTATGAATTGTCATGATATATCTTGCAAGACTAAAAAAAAAAACACCTATAGATAGATGAAATATATTAGTATTTGGTACCTTTTCATGCTGAGCAGGGGGCGGTTACCTTATGTACAAAGAATAGAAACGAAAAGCAGGGTTTAAAATTACCAGGTTCAAACATAAAAGACTGAAAGAACCTCATTCTATAACAATTCCAGCTAATTTTGCTCAATTATCTCTTCTTTTTTATGCCATGTCGCTGAGCTTTAATACATTTTTACTTCAACTGAATTTTTAATTTTCTTCTAATGCAATTTAAGTCTTTGTTCTTTAAATCTTAGCTTGAATTAAAAAGAATATTATTTTATCTCCAGGATTGTAGTGAATATTTTGGTACTGTTACATTTTAAGCTGTTGTGTCTTTTTTAAAGATAAAAGATTTTTAGGGATATTTTGAGCAAACAGTTTGCTTTCATAAAGAATTTAAAAAGAAAAGCTAGTTACAAAATTATGGTTGCTATTTAAATGCAAAACCCAATCATAATAGAAAGTCTCCCTTGGCTATTTATTTTAGAACCCAGACATGCCATTTGAAGGACCAAAGTTACCAGTTTATATGTGCTCTGAGATAAAAACACATATGTCAAAAACAAACCCTAAAGAGAATTGGAATAGGTATTTGTAATTGTAAAAAAAAAGGACTCAACAAGATGATTTTGTCACTTAGCACAATTGATTTAATATTTTATTCATTCAAATTTTTAGATCTTTATCTATGGACCGTAAGCACATAATTTTTGACATGCTTACTAACAGCCTGCTCTCAGGATCACCAAAAAACACGCTAGCTTTTCTGGTCCAGATCTAAATTAGAATATTGTGTGAATATTCTTATATGAGAAAACAGTACTAACACTGAAGACATGCTGATAGCTGACACTCCCCTGATTGCTCTTGCAGTCCTAAGCAGGTTAATTAACCTGTAGTGCCCCGGGGATCATAGTCGAACTGCTAGGTTTATCTGCAGTTCAGTTCCCCCGGTCACATGACTGTGGGAAGTTTGCGGTCACAAATGTGACTGCAGGCGGTCCCCGGGCACTAGAGGTTAAATGGGGACAAGTTTCCCCATTCATCACATCTAGTGCCCTGTGTTCTTAGATAAAGAAATTCTATCCAAGAACACATACAACTAGTAAAGGGCTGCAAGAACAATCTGATTGTTCTTGCAGCCCTTAATAATCCCTAAAAATAACCCGAATTCTCCCACCATTGACTTCAATGGTGTTCGAAATCGGCATTCGATCACCCAAACAATTTTACACTACACTCACTATTCGATCAAATAGCTGTAGTATCGAATAGTGAGATATTTGACCAACACTAATTATCAATACATATGCACATATGTGTTCATGATTGCAAAGCTTTTGTAAGACCGTTTGGATATTTTCATATTCTACTTTTTTGTTGAGTGGCCAACTGGAATTGATGCATAGCAGTTGCCTTTATGCAGTAAAACAGATTTCAAACTTCCAGTGGAGCTGTCTATAAAAAGCCAGTCTTCTGCTCGGGATTCTGGTACTCCCATATGGGCTAGTAGTCCAGGGATGTTACAACAATACACAAATTTGCCATATTCACTGAAATATGGTAGGAGTGTCACCTCTCTTGTCCTATAAACCGTTATTTTAACTTCCGGTCTCAGTTCTTGTCTTTTTAGCCTGGAAGCTAAAAGTTTAGATGCTTGTTTTGACAGACTTGGGTCAAGTAATAAATCATTGCGCTCTTCTTGGGATAACTGTTGGTTTGATGAAACACTTTCTTCATATTCACTTCCACTGCTAACTTGTGAATTGCACTCCAAACCCTGTATATCCTCCATGTCGGATACAGGAATATCAGGGGGTGTACTGAACACTGGTATAGGAACATCAGCACCATGCGGCACAGGTCGTCTTGCTGATTCCAAATCAGGGTACTCCCACTTGTTGTTCTTGTAACAATTGAAACCTTTTACATTCACAGCCCAAAAACAATCAATATGATGATGCTCTTGCCCAAATTTCAAACTTTTCAGTTTTCCATTTTTCCACTGATGTAAACATTCTACACAAGTTTTGCATACCATATGGGGAGCCCAATACTTATCTTGGTCCCCCAGTTTAATACCAAAATATGCAAGATATACTTGTTACACAAATTCTGTAATGTTTCTTCTCTGTTTTTGCTGAGAATATTCACCACAAATGTAGCAAAATACATTAGGGTTATTTAAAAAACGTCTACTTGAAGAACTCGTATTTCTGTAAAAAAAGAAAATGTATGAATAAAAAGAAGGCAAATGAAAGTGTCATGAAAATAATGCTTCATTTATTATAAAAAAGGCAAAACATTGGTGTAAATAAAGATTGATAATAATTGGCTGTGTTATCGTTATATAATTTATATAATGATATAGTTATACGTTATATAGTTATATATCGTTATATAATGTTAATTGTTGTTGGTAAAATTGTCTATTCCAATTCCTGTATCACAAGAACTAGAGCCAATAAAATGAGACTGATGTCATTTCTGGATTCAGCAGACATAAAATACACTAAATATATTAAAAAATCCTTGGCAAGTGAAAAAAAAATTTGGTTGAGCTGCGTTATAGATGCACACTTCTATAAGTCTTCCACTTGTTCCAGTCTGTGGGCAGAAAAAGATCATAAGTCTGATTCATTAAAGGAGTTGGAATTCATTCCTTAAAAAAATTGAGGGAAGGTTAATTTCAATTATACAATCATGTAAAATCAAATGCAAATTACTGTTAATTTATTTAATATGCACATGATTAGATGAATTTTAAATGTGGATTGCTTAATTTTTAAAGAGGGATGTTAAACTGCTATTTTGCTTTTACCTAGTTTCTGTAGTGAGAAATCATTTTTTTTATCCCTTATGACGTAATAACCAGGCTGCTCAAATATATACAGGATTAGCTGCTTGGAGCTCAGCTCCTACTGATTTTAAACTAGAAACACCCCCATAACTACCTCTGCCAAGGGCCTTGTCCTTTGTAGTGCATTGCACTTGATCTCAGTATATGATAAGGTCTTAAGGAGATTTACAATTGCTTTGGTACTCTTCATTCACATGGAGGCTCATTATATATACAATTTAAGCCTCTAGACATATCATCGGTGAAATGGCATACTCATACACACAATGAAAAGGAATAAAAAGTAACCTTTATTTATTGATTACAGGTGGTAGCTTATAGGAATGGCTGTCTCAGACCTCACTCTCAGGTTCCATTTATCTCAGTGAGAGTGCAAAACGTGCGGATATAACTGCAGGCTGTTAATTTTTGACTTGCCCCCCTACCCAGGCAGGGTGTGATCTAGTAAATGTAGTAACCTACAAACCCCAATGGCACAACAGCCACTCACTATTCTGCAACACCCAAACTCCAGCAACTGCTCTTCACAAAATACCTAATTTGTCAGTAAACTAACGCTAATTTCATAGTTCTGTAGTTGGAAAGACAGTCAACAGTCACATCATTTTTTTATAAAGAAGGTTATTTGTTCATGTAGCAACACATCCCTTCCCACAGTGTAAACAAAACTTCCCAGACATCCTTCTTGTTTTTAATACAAAATGTAATAAAAAATTTAAGAAAACAAATTCTTCTTCTAGCTGTAACGTTTTAGGAAATTTACTCCACGACCTGCCTCTGCTCTAAGGCCTACCTAATTTTTGGATAGAAAGGCTCTAAAAAATGCCTTCTGCCTCTGCTATGAGAATTACCTAATTTTTCTTTATTTCTTCTACCCAGCGGTGATCTCTGACCATATTGATTGTTTTTTGCCGGAGTGCCAGTTCATCAATCCCCACAAGGGAAACCGGGATGTGCAGCTTAACTTTTTCTTGGATTCCCAGTACGATCAGGCAGGTAAGGTTTGTAATTGCAGAAGGGACATCGCATGTAACTTTCTGCAATATCCACATGCCTTATTCTTCATTTGATTCTTCAGGTACTGTATACATAAGGGCTAATGCTCTAATTTTTGGCAACTAAGAAAGCTATTTGTGCTGTGCCATAATACAAATGAGGTACTAACCCATAAATGCCCTTTAGGGATTCTGTAACACCAGAGCAAGATTTAGGGACCCCCAGAGACGAATGTTTGCACACGGGATGTCATATTTGCACAGTTACTCCATTGCTTATGAATGATCTGTATGCCATTTGTCTGGTTCTGTTTAACACATTTTATTAGTTAGATGTTCATTTCAATCATTGTATAAAGCAGCTGCACAAATATTCTTTTCTTTTTTTTTTCCTCGGAAAATGGCTTCTGCTTTAAAAGTCATTCAAAACACTATTACTGAAGGGAAAAAAGTCAACTAAAGCAGCTATGTTTCTTGTAATGCAATGGCAGCCTATGGCCGTGATTAAATAGGCAGGAAAGCTTTTATGTTCCTAAGCTGAAGGACACCAAGAGAATAGAAAACGAAGTTAAGGGGACAGCCTGTAACCCACAGAGACTATACTAGTTTATTTATATGACAGAGACTGTAGTCTGAACCCTGGGAAGATGATTAGATAAAACTGAATGACATTTTACTTGTAAAAAAAAGGCACGACAGATGACAAAGTCACGAAGAACTATTTTTATATTTTTTTTCTTTTCATGGTCTCAAACTACTTATTGCTTTTTATTCAGATGTTCAGAATAGTCACTATTTTTCAGAATGGTAGAAAATCCCATAAGGCTACCATCGCGATAATTTAATTTAAGAAGCACAAAGGCAAAATTGAATGAAGTTCCCTTTTGCTTGGGATTGAAATATGCAGTAAACTTGTAGGAAATATTAATTTTTACCTTTTTCCTGTATAGTCAGTTGCTTTAAAGATTTCTTCTTTTAACTAAATGTAACTGACATAATTAAAGTGTAATCCTTCTGTACCCAAGCTACCAGCAGCACGTTGTAGCCGGAAAGATGTGCCACTGGCAACAATTGAATTGAAGTATACCTAATAGCTTTTTTTGCGAACAAGGAATTAAATGTCCTATCTTGTATATATATATCCTATATTCCTGTTGAAATAACATCTGTGAACCTTTCAAAATCAGTTTTAGTTCTGTTGCAATGGTCAACAAGAGAAATAAAAAGGTGATACAGGCAGCAATAAAACCTGACAACCTTTACCACTCTACCTACAACAAAAAAAAAGACGTTTTGCTATTTGAAACACTTCTTTTTACTGATACTCGGCAGTGACTATGATATAGGATGTTCAATTCCCATTGTAATAGTTTGACAATCTGGCTATGAATAGAATATGGTCTGTAATCACTGGGCTATCCTGGTATTCTTTACTGGCTAAGAAAAGACAAACAGTATATTCTGGAGAATTTGTTTAATATGCAGAGATTGCATAGATTCAAGATTTAGGACAAATCACAAGTGCTTGGTTGATCATGTATTCCTTTAAGGTTGATTTGCCCCGTTAGCCATAGCAATGCCACAAAGTATTTATAACAGGAACAGAGGATACCACATAAAGTGGATTGCATGCAGGATTTTAAAGGCACATATCTTCAAAATGATAATCTGAATAATTATTTTTATTTTATTAAAATCAATGTATATTTTAATTACAGTAGTATTTAATCCATAAAAACATACATATAGGTTGTTCCAATCGAACTTCTTATCCGAATCACCAGTTCCCATTTATCTGTTGATGAACACCAGACTTTTAAATTTCACTCAACGAGTTTCGCAATACAGGTCCTTCAGCAGCAATTTAGTACACGTCCTAAGACACTGTATCTAGTAGAAAGGGTGTTTGAATAAATTCTGACTAACCACAGAAAGAAAGTGCTTCCACAGATAGACCTCTACCTACTTGTAGAGGGTGTAAAAAAAGGGTCATGTATTCCTTCCACACAGAAGATGAGTCATGAACAAAATAAAAACTATTAGAAATCAAGAACTCCCACTAGTAATGCAATTAATGAATTTAATTTACTAGCTAACTTAATTAAACACAAGTAGGATCATGCCAGCAACAACACCTATAATGGATATTTATTTCCAATTTGCTGTTAAGGTTCTAATGAGCAATTAGTGACATAAACCCCATTCAAGTGTTTGTATGGATATTCCAAGTGTTAATTCACCCTTGTCATATGTTAATAGCAAATTTGCTGTGACATGCTACCTTGTCACACTGTACGCCTTGATGGTTTGTATACTAATGTCATTTTTATACCCCACAGAGCCTAGAAATCCTCAGGCTTAGTTTCCCACACTGATGTCTTTATGAACCTACTTTACTCCCACATATTGGAGAACCAGAGGGAGAACCATATACAAATAAATTGTAGTCCTACCCAACCATGAAGATCTGAAAAAAAAAAAGATTTTGATGCCCCAAAAAAATTTTTGCTAACATGTTTGCAAAAATATTATTTTCAGTATAAATTAAACAAGGAATAGCAATAGACAGGAAAAAACAGAGTATATAGGACACAAATATATGGTGTGTAGCAGATAAGAGTAAGTATTTTACAATACACCTGTTTATGCCAAAGTCATATGTCATTAACAATTTAAGGCCAGTTTAAAGAAAAAGCAAGTTAACCTATCCGCATGTTTTTGGGATGGGGGAGTAGACTCCTTGCAGATAGCATCCTATGCAGGATTCAAACCTGGGACCCTGGTGCTGTAAAGGCAAGAGTGCTAGCCACTGAGCCAACCATGCTGCCCAACTATGCTGATCTCCTCTAGTGGTAGTCAGTGAAAACCAACTCCTGTACATTGGTGGACATGATACAACACCCGCTATAAAGTTCTACTATTACTTTACCATGATGCTCTTAGACCAGTATCTGTTAGATGCTCACTGTACTATTTTTTACGTTTTTGGATGCCAATAGATCTCCAAAGATATTGGATATGCATGCATAATGTAGCTGCCATGTGGCACAAGGATTTGTGAGCTGCCACAAAAAGTGGAAAAATCCTTCTGTGAATGAAATGAGGAGGAAGGACAAGGAAAGGTTGCATATGATTAAAACAGATAAAGCAAATCTAAAGTTTCTCATAAGAAAAACCAGCATGTGCTGCACCAATTAATTAGGTGTATCTACCTAATGCAGCTTCCTTTATTGGTGTGGCATTGACACTGCCCCCAAAATAGGACCCTGGGCACATATAACAAAAGGCCCAAATACTCAACATTCCAGCTTTGTTTTATTATTGAAGCTTGTTCTTCAGATACAAATTTAATTTTGTACCTAGATTGTCATACCATGGCCCTTAGTAGTACTTTAATTATAATATTTACATTAATGTATGCACTATGAATGATCTTTGTTGCTATGAATGCAGAGTTAGCTATAAGCAAGCAGATGTCTCAGCCTTAATAATGGACAGTGAGCCATCAGCTCTCTTATATTTCCAAATCACATGAACTACAAAGACTGCTCTCCAGTGCAGCCAACATACATTTATTCTCTTTTCTCCATTAAACAAAGCATAGAACTCCCCAACATGTGCATATAATGTCCCAGCATGTGGGGAGACCTCAACATGTTATTACAAGCATTTCTGACACTCCAATGTTTCCTAAGATCACCTTGTTAAATAACTGCGAATACAGTCATAAACTGTGAAAAAAAGCAATATATGTTTGTATTGCCCAGTCTCGAAACATTAGCTTGAATTTAAAAGCAAAGCAAAGTAGATGCATAAGTCATGGAAACCAGAATCCAGATGTTCATTTTACAGGACAGGCTAGCAAGCAGAAAAGGGTTTTGGCTAAAATAATCTTTTTTGTTTATTTGTTTTGCATTACACATGAAAAATCTGTTTGAGAATTGATCAGAACACCACCATTAGCTTACTTTGCATTGCTCCATGTGATTCAAGGCTATGTCCATGATAATTACTTGCTTGTGCTCCATCATTAAAAAGTGCCCTTTTCTGATCTATGTTGAATTGATTTTTCTATGAAAACTAAATGAGAAATGCCTTAGTTTTTTATGGATTTTTGATTGATTTTATTGTTTTTTAATGAATCAAACATCTAATATAATAAAAAAAAAATATTGCATAGCGTATACCTAGCACTAGACAGTTGTCTATAGGTAGCATTTATGACTCAGGGGAGAGATTCCAGGCTACCCAGTTACATTGGAAACAATGGAATCCCTGACTCTAGATGTCACCTATTCCCTGGTTTAGCCACTATACAGAGTGCATACCAGGTTACTTTTCAGTATTAGAATGACTGTATTCTTGTTCCTTTTAGAGATTTTGGTATTTTTGTAATGCCTAATGCAATATTGTATTTTCTGTAATCCTTTTCTTCTATACCCTAGTTCTACATCTTTGTTCTGTTTGGATGTTAATCTTTATGTACCTCTGTTTGTACATATATCTCATGCTTTGATTTTCTTAAACCTAACATTTTGTATTTCCCCTCATATTCTGTCCAAGTGATAACAGTCACCAGGTCAAAGAGAAAGGCAAATCGACATAACTACATAATAAATGACAGAGGCTTGATCTCTTACCTACTTTATCTAATACTAAAGGAAAAGTTTTGCATTTTCATACACTTTAATATTACATGCTGTTTACCTCTGTAATGTTTTGGAATGTTTCCACAGTTTTCAGAAATGGGTTTATCCTGAAAAAAGAATTATCTATGCAGATGCAAAGGACTTAGAGTATCACACGGCAAGGATAGAAAAAGCCAAGGCTTTATACCCACATTCTGACTGCTAGAATAATATTTAACGTCTGCTGAATGTGATCATTTCCACTTGTGTGTGTGCAAAGTGCATGGACATTGACTTTCCCATAAGAACAATTGTTCTGTCTCTTATCTTTACCTTGCCAGCCAATGCTTTTTCCTTTTTAAAAATGTAAACACTGTTCCCTTTGTTAACTGAAAATTTGATGCAATCATTGAAAGTTACAGTGCCCTTAAAGATGGCCAACTCCAGACTTCAGATTATGTTATGATATAATATACACACTTTGGACGCACACAGGAAACATTCCCCAGTACACAATCACATTTAATGGTTTGAAGATAATTAGGCTTCCTGTACACCGGAGACGAAAGATCTAAATAATGTATTCTTGTACTATTAAAATTAGCGTCTTTTGTCTTGCCTTTGTCTTCTCTGGGCACGGTGTTTGAGTATATTATATGATGCTCAGTGGAATTTTTCTAGCTTTTCTAGGTGTGTTGTTTGGATAATTAAATGCTTGCAAAAGAAACAGATACAAAATAGACTTCAATTGAAACCATGAGCAAGATAAAAACAACAAAATTGTGATTGTTGTACTGTGTAAAATATTTTCTCCTATGCTGTGTGCTCTTCCTCCCTTCAGGTTGATGTACCCTGGTAAATTCCAGCTAGATTTCATTCAGAAGGCAAATGCCATGGAGTACATTTTTCAAAGGGTCCTTCAGCCACCAATAAAAAAAAACACGTTAAATCAGGAATTTTAGGACACATTTTCCCAGCCTGTGCAACAATTACCCCCATATGACTTCTAAAATATAAGGTTTGCAAAGTCTTTATTTGTCTATTGCTGTTTTGATGCAAGAACAGAGGTGAAGGCAAGAGCTGTATATAAAATGACCGCATGCGGCAGGCTTGGTTAGTACATTTAGGCTGAACAGAGCAGGTTGAGACTTTGTATGCGTCATACAGCAAAATTTGGCCTTTTCAAGTATTATTGTACGGGAGTTATGCAGAGGTTATTGTTATACAGGCTCTGGCAACCCCAATTTGGGTTTAATTTTAGTGAAATTGACCTTTACTATTTCCCCCATCCTTTAGTACCCCTTGCTGTGTTAAATACTGACCTTACCCTACTCTTATCTTCCAAACACATCTTCACCGACAATTCATCCTAGTGCATTCCAATGGATTCCTATGTTTTTTTTGCCGGGGTGACTCATAGGATAGAATTAAATTGGGCTGTGAAAGACATTTACACTAAGATGTAGACTCAGCAGGGACATTTACAGGACAAGTGCAGAGTGGTATTCCCCACTGTGGAGATAACTAAAAAGTGAACTTGTCTTTTAATGCTAAACTGGTGCCTCAATACAGCAGCTCCAAGGAAGCCATAAGGACTTTAAACCACCCAAACCCTAATTAAAACTACTACCCCACAAAGCTTTGTTCTCTGTGTAACCTCACCTATATTATAGGGAAGTGGTTCTATCCCATCCCGATGTGGAAGGTCCTTTATAACCATTGGTAAATATAGATGTGGATGCACTTGATGTCGGCAATGATGTTAAAAGAGTAATGCCAATTTCTTTTCTTCTTTCCCTTAATTCTCTGGTTTTCATAATTGTTATGGAAAGTTCTGAAGTTCAGATTTATTAGATTATTTGGCCATTTCAACAGTAAAGAGTAAAGCAGAATCTGCCCCAAGTTTTGGATTAGAGAGCTAAATCAGATTTTTAATGACTATTTTTTACATAATATGATGTTATTCTGAGTCAGCCAGTGCTCTGCTACTCTTTAATGCCCTATAATAGGTTGTGGACCTAGCTATAATGGTATATTGCAGTGAAAGTCAAGGGCCTATGTATGTGGTTTAGCAGGGTAGGATCAAACACAACAGTTTGTAAGGATTTACTGGAGAACATTGCCCTGAGTAGTGTATAAAGCTGACATAGCATATTTGGCACCCATTGTCTTCGACAAAGCACTTCCCATGAATAACACATTCTCATCAAAGCTGTGATAACTTCCACTAAAATCACTCTCCAGTGGATGAAACAATGGTGGCACTAATAGTTCCTAAAGTTTCACAGCTTGATTGCTATGATAAGCTCCATAGTATATTTACTTTGCCATGTCCTGCTGTCAAATAATGCTGAAATGCACTAACAAGTGAAAATTTAGTTGAATATTGGCTGTTTATTTTGAAAATATCAAATATTTGTCCTTATAAATCCATGGATTACTATACCCTAGACTGGACCCTATCTTAATATTTTTATTTACTTTTAGAAACTTTTATTGAATGTATAAATTGCAAACTGTACTGTATTTTCTAAAGGTAGATTTTAAATTTATTGTATGAGATTTATGTGTTTTTTCTGTATTTGGGAATTGTGCACTAAAACATTTGGTTTTAAAAAGATATTTCATTTTTAGTAGGGTAAATATGGCTATTTGCATCCTTAAGTAGTATTTTTTTACAGGCAGTAGGCATAATTTTGCTTTTTACATCATAAGCACTGTATCATTGTCAGCTTTGCTGTAGGTAGCCCCAAAGTTAAAGAATTCAATGTATGTTCAGAGCAGTGACTCATTCCTTATCAAACATTTGATTCCAAGGTTTCAATCAGATAACAGGATTCTTAGAGCAAAAACAATAAAAAAAAATTAAATAAAGTAAATCTGAGCCAAAATCATTATAGTTTCTTTTTAACAGATTACTATCACATACAAAAAATCATTGGGTTAAAGATAAACTATCACACAAGAAACAGATTAAGTGTTTTATATGCAATCCTAAATAATTCAGTCTGGGCCAAATATGCTCCATTGTGGATCTTTACCGTGCTAAAAAGGGGAGCCAAATGCTCTTACTGGATGAGAAACCTCTTAAGTGTTGAAACTGTTTGGGTTTCCTTGGATATCATTTACGGTAATACTATGCATGGTATCATTCTAATACAGTAGATCCCCGTTTATCCAGAACAGATAACCAGAAAACTCAGATTACCGGGTGCCAGATATCTGAGATCTGAGTTCTGGATAACAGGAGTTCTACAGCAATCAAGAAAGCGGAGCAAACAGCAGATCTCCACTTTCTGATTGGCTGAGGAAAGGGAAACCCTGATGAGGTTTGAGCCATTCAACAACATTGGTGAGCAGGGACAAGTCCCTCCAATCAAGTCTAGTGCTGATTGGCTGAGAAGAGGAAAGTTATCCGTAAACTTCCACTTATCCGGAATCAGCCATTCCCCGTGGGTAAAGGATAACTGAAGTTCTACTGTATAATGCATTATCACTGTCAATACACCACTGGTATGTTCTTTTTGTATTAAGTTCATCAAAAAAGAAAGAACACATTCAAAAATTGCCCAATTTTTGTCTCAATGCAGTGCACCACAATGCAACAGCAATGTATCTGCATTGGTTAAGGCATTGGGATGTCATTGACAATGAGCAGCATCACAACATACTAACATGTTGAAGTAACAAGCAAATTAACCTTCAGATAACCACTATGCACACATGGGGGGGGGGGCAATGTATCTGCATTAGTTAGGTTGCTGGGGTGGCATTAACAATGAACAGTAAAACAACACACTAACATTAACAAGTGATAAAGTAGCATGCAAAGTAACCACCATGCACACATGTGAGGGGGGCCCCAGGTAACTATAACAATCTGAAACTCAGAGAGGGGTACTGAAGAATAATAAAAATTATAGTGGGCATCCTGGAGCTTGAGCACTATGGCTTTGTGTAGTTTTCACCTTAACAGTGTCACAAAGACATTCCGTTTGTTCAGAAAAAGTAATTCTGCAGATGAAGAATTGATTTGCTAATCCAATAAAATCACAGCCTCAGATTAAAGTCTCTGTAGAATGTTAAACCTTGTAAAAGATCTGTGAAATAACAAATTCCTATACTGGCATTGCTGAACATAAGGGTTGTTACAACTCAGTAATCTGATATCTGATTACACTGGAGAAATTACAATAAATCAGAGCATATACTGAATGCTCTTTGAATGGGCTGATGCAGTCAGAAATGCTGAGATTTAAATTGTTGCAACTGTTCAGGCTTAGATATTCAGCCTGGTAATGATTAAGCTTTACCTATTTTATCTGAGATTGACACTAAAATTTGAGAGGATCTATTACCATAGAACACATACATTACCATTCAGGGTCAAATCACACCTGTCTGTTTTCATGTAGCAAAACACCTGCATAAAAGTATAGAAGTAGAGTAGAATCCTATTCTTTTTATGTGGGAAGTTTAGAGTGAAAGCGATAACGTAAGGGTCCTTTCACAATTTTGCCTATACATTCCCAACCGTATTAGAGTGTGAGTCAAGCTTGAATGTTTTTATAAACGCAGCCATTAAATTTCAATGAAAAAAAATTCCACATAGCATAATCAGAAATATTTTATTTATGCAGTTTATTAGTGCTGACATCTTTGCAGTGTTTTTGCAGAGTCCATAGTCATTTTAATCATCATTGAAAGTCATTATGAGCTTTTTAAGAGAGTATTAAAGGTCTGACATTTGCCACCTGTAAACTGCATGACCTTCACATGTTTTAGCATTTACTTCTCAGCCATAACAGTTAACGTTTATGCCCAGCCAAATGTGTTTTAGCATTGCATAGAGCAGGGAAGAGTTCAAACCATTATAAGATATTATTTCTAAAGATAATATATAAATATATGAGACTTTTGAGGTACACCAAATTAAAAAAAAATCACTTTATTCAAAATACACAAATAAAACAATAAAATCTTATAATACCCTGTTTCCCCGATTATAAGGCACTCTCTTATATTTTTTGAAATGCAAAAATATGCCCTGGGTCTTATTTTCAGGGGATGTCTTATTTTTCCATGAAGAAGACTACAGTACACATTTATTGTTGAAAGTCACTCATGATCACT
>NC_092861.1:132646322-132684103 GCF_032062135.1 Pyxicephalus adspersus
TGGCTCAGGAATAGACACGCCCTGCAGCCAGCATCAGAGACACACACGCTGCAGCCAGCATAAAGGACACACACGCAGGATCAGATACCCGGAGCTGTCTTATAAACCGGTGAGTGTCTTATTTTAATTATTTTTTTAAAAATCGGGGGTGGCTTACTTAATAGGGATGTCCTAAAATCGGGGAAACACAGTATATATAATACATTATCAAACAATATCATTGACCAATTTCTTTTTTACAAAGTATATGTGTTCCTCCAGAGGTTTCACTAATATAGTTTTTTCAGGAGAATCACCAATTGTAGTACAGTTTATAGTAGAAAATAATATAGCTCATTATAATTTATTATTAGAATAACTGTGGTTTTGTTGTTGCCCCATTGTGATAAATACTAAATAACCAACACCTCTTTTAGACTGCACATCTGTACCACCACCAAGTTACCAATAAGCTCACAAATTCATCAAGCTTGCTTTGGATTGGATTTTATTCTATTTGGTGTACCTCAATATTCCCATATATATTTTAGTGACAGTGGCAACCAGTGCAAATCAAGGGAGTGAATTTCTGCCAGTGGGGGCATAGACAGCAATAAAAACTAGATGGAGGGTTTAACTCTTTACTCTTTTCTCAAAATGATAAAAAAAAGTTTGCTTTTACATACATTTTAACATCCGTACTCTTCTCTGAGATGACATCACACACACAAAGAACCCATCAATTCATTGATACATTTTACCAGATATTTGATATTTTGGATATAGGAGTGCTGTACATCTACCCCTTAAAATAACTTTTAGGTCTTCAGGGAACCCCTTCTATAATTACTTTATACCCAACTAGCAGTACGTAAGTGTGGTGGTCAGTAGGAATAATGCCTCTTACATTTCTGGCCAGTAGGAATGCTGTGATCTTTACAAAAAGAATATTGGTGTCAGGTAAACTGACGTTAGAGATCTAAGCTGCTCATGGCTTATGGAACCGCTCTGGAGGAACCCTAGAGTTCCATGGACCCCTTGGTGAGAAACATTGGTTTAAAGAATGTGCTACAACTACTCACAAAGGAGTCTATTTCACATTTTCACAGACTATGAAGAATCGCTTCCATACACAGAGATTAACTTCTTCTCCAGATGCAATGAGTGCCTCCTTTACAATAACGTTATAAAGAATAGTTTTGAAGCAAGCCCTCCATATGAACCATTTAAATATTTACAGTATATTGAATGATCATACCCCCTTTTTAAACATCTATTTTCAAGGTAGAATAGAATCAGTTCAGCTAATCTCTCCTCATACCTGAGTTCCGTCATTCCTGTTCTAGCTTTATGGTGCCCTTCTCTCCGGTTCCACAATATCCTTTTTGTGAATTGGTACCCCAAACTGGACAGCATATTCCAGATAAAGTCTGACTAAAGGTATACATGTTATATGGTAGAAGGGATAATATTAATTGTACCCTATGTGGCCTAAAAGTAATATAATTTGCCACATTAACACATTTCTAAAGGTGAAGATGTACAATATTTTATTGCCTTTATTTGTTGATGATGATATAAAAAATCTGTTAAACACTAAAGACAAAAACAAGTTTAGCATCCTGGACTGAAGGAATGACAATGGGTAGTATGATTTCTATTGATGATTTAATACTATTCGCCTTTAGCTAAGAATTCCCATAAAAGAAAAGCAGTCAGCTTCTTTTGTCATCTGACTAACCTTCTCTTCCTGCCAGGGTTGCTCCTGTCAAGGCTGACCTGTTCCCATGCTGTGCCATTACTTGTCTGTCCCCGTCCAGTTCCCCGTCCAGGAAAAATACTGAAATGTCATATAGTACTCAAACTAAAACATTTCAGTGCTCGGTTTTTAAAGAAATACAAATAAAAAATAAAATGCACAGTACTAAAAAAATTACATAATGTCAAGTTTTCTGCAACTATTGTTTATTTTTCTATTGTTAACTACATCGGAACCTCTCCTTGAAGGTCACAGTATACAATTCCTTATAGCAGAGGACAGACTTCAGATTGATGATGGGGGAGCTTTTCTTGCTGGATGGAAATGACTAATGTCTAGCGTCTGGTTTTCTTCCCAGAACCGAAAAAAGCAGAATGTTGCATAAGACAGATCTTAGGTTCTCTGTTAAATACATGACTACAGTATAGCCAAGTCTCACACACCCCAACTCAACCATTCCCCCAACTCTCAGCTACCCCATAGAAACAGACACCAGTTCAAATGGCCCGCAGGACTTTATTATAACCAAAGTTAATTAGTAGCATTAGTAGCAATTAAAAATTATAATAGCGAAATAATCCTTTAATATATAAAAACCATAAGATGCCAACAATGATATAAAGTACTTCTCAGGATGAAGATCCTCAAAGGCATCAACCACACCAACTCGGGATCTTGAACAACATCAGATTACTGCTCCCAGCTGCACTACAGCCTGGCTCAGGAACGATATCAATACCTGCAGACTATCCCAAAGCAAACTTTTTGTTTAGCTCAGAATTGCTCACACACCAAGGAAGGGCCCCCCACCCCACTTTTACCATCACCAAAACAAACCTGCCTTCCAGGACCTCAACCTGTTACAGGCCCACTAGCCTTCAAAAATGCCACCAACCCCTCTAACACTGGAAAATCTCTAAAACCCAAAGGAAAAATGGCCTGCCTGAACTTTCTATGACCTCCTGTCTCTGACCCCTTGACATTTATAACCTCCCCTCCAGCCCTCAGCTCCACTCTCTACCAAACCACTAACCAAACTTCCTGCCACCCCAAAACAACTTCCTAACCCCCACCTGTCTGCTCTCCTGTTTACCCAGTCATATAGGCCTTTATCTTATGCTCCCTTACTTGCTCAGCTCCAGGCCTTTTTCCTTTGAAAAGAGGATTTCATTGCTGACCTCTTTTCTAGCTGCTCTGTGGATCTTTCAGGCCCAATACTTTCTAGGTCACTGACAAAGAACCAGATGTAGATCACAAACAACAGGATTACTTAGGTTCATACCTGTTTTTGTTTGATGAGTCAAAGTTTAGTATTAGTATACCAGAAAATCAACTATTATTTGGAGAGGGATAAATTCAGCAATGGCTGCCCCCATGTTTCTACCATTAAAAGTCCCCTAGACTATACCATCCAGGTACATGGGTAGTTAAAAAGAATGCTTGGTGGATGTTTCTGAATTGAATAGCTCACTACAAGTTTCTCTACGGGTTTATCAAGTTTCCCTTTCTTTTGGTGTTAATTTTGCAGCAACATTCAGCCCACCTTTTGATATATTGATTTACCTAGCAATTCTTAATGGAAGAGTTTTCTACCATTGTTAAATTGCAGCTAAAGCATAATTTTAGATTTCTACAGAATGAACCATGTTCAGTCCAAGTGCATCTACCTCTTCATATCAAATTTTATATTTGATTATGATTCATAAATGTGCATCAGCTGTTTTGTGGACTTAATTATACAAAGAGGCGATACCTGTTGAATTGTCCATTTATTTATTTGCAGATATCTTTGATCTATTTGTGAGTTTCTACTTCTACTTATACTGTATTGCATTCAATTAAAAGAAAAATAAAAGAACTTTCTTTTCAGCCAAGTCCAGGGAGGTCATTTCCTGTAGAACAGTGAAGGAAATGGAATTCTTGTATTTATACAGCTTCTGGATTACATTTGTATGAGTAATTACTAGTAACTATGTGCTTATTCATTTGAAACATACCATGCACAAACAGGTTTATATATTGTATGAAGAATGTTTTTTTCTACTCATGGACTATTAAAAGACTAAACTTCAACTATATCTATGCATAACAAATGCACAGCCTAAACACCTAGATGTATCATAAAAAACATGAATTTTAAGCATGTTCATTTTAGTTTTCCAATCTCCTAGAGGTTTATTGTATAGGTATATTATTTTAATATGTGCTCAGTACATCATATATCTCAGTACATCTCTATGAATGTGTTCCAGGTTGTGTCAGTGCAGTATTTATTGCGCATCTGCATACATATTCCTAGTTCTAGCAGTACAGTATTATTGTGTCTCTATGAACACATTTCTGAGTAGCACAATTATTGTGTTACACCACACAGGTTCCAAGTTGTATCATAACAGTGCTGATTATGTCACTGTAGACATACTTTTTGTTGTGTTAGGACAGTTCTGATTTTTTCTCCACCTACACATTACTGCTTGTTTCCATTCAGTATTAATTGTTTTTCTGACTACGTGTTCCTAGTGTGTCGGTATAAAAGGGATTGTGACTCTTTTGACATGTTCCTAGTTGTGTCTTTACCAACATATACCTGGTTGTCTCAATACTGTGCTGACTCTGGCCTCTATGTACACATTCCTAGTTGTGTCAGTGTGGATAAATTGCGTCTCTGCTGACACATTACTATTTGGAGCTGTACATCACTCATCATACCTCTGCAGACACATGTAGCTGTGTTAATACAGTATTGCACATATATCTGCCAGATTGAGCCACAATGGTAGTGATGGCCTCACTGTAGACATACTATTGATTGCATTGGTGTGGTACTGGTTGTGTCTCTGCGGACATGTTCCTAGTTGTGTCAATATAGTACAGACTTCATTTCTGTGGATATGTGTCTCCTTGTTTAGTGTGGTATTCATGGTGTCCCTGTGGGTGTATTTACTTAATAAATATACTTTATTGGGAAGTAATTTGCATGATTGACATGTTACTTGTTACTGTTACTTGGTAGTTTTCTTTGCAGTTAACAAATACTAAAACCACTGTGTTTATGAGTATTTATTCACATTTATGTGGACCAATGAATGTGACCTGCATGTGCTCAGTAGGGAAGCAACATTTGAAGCAGTTGTTTAGTGTCAATGGTAACATAAAGCTGCCTACAAAAGCAAAATGCTTCAATATAATAATATAAATATTATAGCCAGCATTGAAATATTGCTACAGAGGTTCCCAAACAGGCATTCTCGCATAGGGCCTGATTTATTAAAGCTTTCCAAGGCAGGAGAGAATAAACTTTCACCTGTGAAGCTAGGGGATCCAGCACACCTGGAATGGATCTGGTCCAGGATTCAAAACATTTGCTAGTAAATATCAAATTATTTTATCCATCCATTCCAGGTTTGCTGGATCACCCAGCTTCACTGATGAAAGAGTAGCTTTTCCAGCCTTGGAGAGCTTTTCATAAAGTCACCCCCTTGCAGTTGCTCCCCTATTAACCGCGGCCGGCGTTGATACTTCTGCCGCCGTGGTAAAGAGGGAAAGCTCCCTGAAGGTAAATCCCTCTCCTCTGCAATGCATACGGAGGAGAGGGATTTCACTTCAGTGGGCGCTCCCTGGTGATGGGCAGAGCTGTTAGGGAGGGTCCGGCCTAGTGTGCTCCTGCCCACCCTATAAATGGCCTAGTGGCCATAAAACTTTGCCGACCCTTGGTTTAAAGGCTAAGCATAGGTCCTGTCCAAGGTACTGATGATTTAGCAAGTCATTGTTAGAATAACATGTCTTGCATTGCTGTTAAAGAGTTTCTTACCATGATATAATAAAATTCAATTCCATAAAACATATGTTTTACCTAAGGTTTAATGTAAATATTAGGGGGGTAGGTTAAGTAAGGTAAGATTCAAACTTATGGATTGCTTCAGATTTATTCTAAATTCCAGGAAAACAACCATCTACACAGATGTGATACATATATGTAAGGATTTACCTAACAAACTAAAATTGCTCTGTTTCTTCTGTTTTCCTTTCAGCATTATTCCAGTGTTAGAATGGCAAACCTGTGCAATGCAGAAAAGCCTAATTGGCCCACAATGCTGCCCCTTCCTATCCCAGCATTGGTCCTGGTGTGCAGGTAATTATTGAGAGTCATTAGATTGATAGAACAACCTGGTATGACTGAAGGGCCTTTTCTATTTTCTTTTTTAATCACCTTATTCTTGTTACTGCATGACACCATCAACATATTTCCGAGACATCCCTACTTATTTTCCCTTATGTTATACGGTATTTGTTTGTTGAATGCAGCTTGTTTACCCTCTTTTCCCCTATTTTGTTATTGTTTTCCCCCATAAAAAAATAATGAATACAATGATAGATTTACTTTCATGTATGCTTATACCAGCAACATTTAAACTTACTTTTATTTTTGAATTCCTAATGAAGTTAAGTAGTCTGCCATCTTTAGGGAGCAAAAACAACCAGTAAGTGGGCGATATAGGGGGCCCATTTATAGCTGTCCCCTATCCTCTGTACAGTATAAATAATAAAACTCCATAGTCTGCATTTTATAACTCATTTATATTATAAAGGCTGGGGAATGGAGCATACAGTATGTCACAAACTTATTTTTTACTTCATGGCTGGAGGAAAAGGTGGTCCCTTGCCTGAAACAGGTCAAGTGGCCAGGCTTCCTCCCACTTTAAGTGCACCACTGTCCTTTAAACTGATTGATATTGCAAATAAGCTAAAAAATATTTTTGCTGACAGTTCATTTACTGTTTTTTTGTAATATAAGCAATTAAAGTCAAACTTACCATGCATTTTTTTCTAAAGAAAGTTCATGTGTTAAAAATGTAAATGATTTGAATTTATATAATATTTTGTTTCATCTATCTCTTAGAGCACAGTAGACCGAACCAGGAGATTTTAATGAACATATTCTGAAAAATGAGGTTACAGTAACTTCATGAACAATTACAAAATAACAATAGAAACATAAACAAAAAAGAATCCATTGCATTTTCAATATACATTATGTTTCCTTCTGAATAAAAAGAACAAAAGCACCTTGAAAGTTTTAAAAAGAACCATTAAAAAATTAATTCCCTTTACAAAGTTTTTCTTTTAGAATTTTAGAATCATATGAAGGTACTGTCACATACTGAAGCTACTGAAGGTCACGGATAAGATGATGTATATTAATATCACCTAAATGCATTTCTATGAGTTAGGAAAAAAGCAAAAATAATTTTTTTTAACACAATAAATTTTCCTTTTTAACATAGGCCTTTTTTTTACTGTTACCATAGTTATTATAGTAATTGCTAGATAGTAAATAAAGATTGTTGCATAGCATAAGACTTTTTCTGAGACATGGAGATGGTTCATTGATTTAATATGTCTTAATATTCCACTTGTGTAAAGAAGAAAAAAAAGAATAGCCTGTTCAAAGATGAAATGGCAAAAACTGTTTTTCACAGCAATATTCAATTTCAATTCAGAGATTTCCTTTACAAAACAGGTAGTCCCCGGGTTAAGGACATCCGACATATGGACACCTCCTGGATATGAACGGGGCTTCCCTGCTCTTCTGTGCAGGACAGAGGCTTGAAGGGGGAGAAAGGGTGGTTTGCATGACTTGCAGAAGAAATCTTTTCCTAAACACAGCTGAGGTTGTGGGTGATCTTTGGGGGGTGTGCTCTTGTAATCTTCTTGTAATCTTTTAACCACCTAACCGTTAAGCCCGACTTTGGTACGGGCTTAAAATAGTTACAATGAACTTTTCTCACTGTATGAAAACACAGTGAGAAAAGTTCGGGTTTATCGATCACTTACCTGGTCCCGCTGCGATCATCCATCGTCGTGTTCCAGCGTAGTCCTCCAGCGTCGATCTCCAGCGTCGTCCTCCAGCGTCGGGTGCCCTCTCCGGGAAGAAGAAGCCGGCCAGCGGAGAAGAAGAAGCTGGCCGCCTTCTTCTCCCTCCGTAGCGTGTACGTCGGCGCATACAATGACGTCGGCGCGTGTGCAGGAAATTCAAATTGAAACTCATTCAAACACATTTTGTATTGGATTGAATACAAACTCCTGTATCCAATCCAATACAAAATAATTCAAAATAAATACAAAGTATGTAATTGGTAAGGTGAGTCTTTTGTAGACAAGGCGTTCAAGGAGTTTGGAGATATATGGGAGAAGGGAGATAGGGCGGTAGTTGGAGGGTAGGGAGGGGTCCAGTGAGGGTTTCTTTAGGATAGGGAGAATTATGGCATGTTTAAAAGCTGAGGGCCCATGATCTCATTATGGTTTAAAGCAGGGGTCGGCAAACTCCAGCCTTTAGGCCAGACACGGTCTAGCCAGTAGTTCGTTCCGGCCTAATGCCCCTCTGGCCAAAGCGGAGCCGTGGGATGCCGGCGGATCGGCCAGGGGGTGTTAGGAACTACCGGAGCCGGAGTCACCCCCTTGTAGTTGTTCCCCTATTTACTGCGGCCGGTGTTGATACTTCTGCCGCCGTGGTAAAGAGGGAAAGCTCCCTGAAGGTAAATCCCTTTCCTCTGCAATGCATACGGAGGAGAGGGATTTCACTTCAGTGGGCGCTCCCTGGTGGTGGGCAGAGCCATTAGGATGGGTCCAGCCTAGTGTGCTCCCACCCACCCCATAAATGGCCTAGTGGCCATAAAACTTTGCCGTCCCCTGGTTTAAAGGCTAAGCATAGGTCCTGTCCAAGGTACTTATGATTTAGCAAGTCATTGTTAGAATAACATGACTTGCATTGCTGTAAAATAGTTTCTAACCATGATATAATAAAATTCAATTCCATAAAACATATGTTTTACCTAAGGTTTAGTGTAAATATTAGGGGGGTAGGTTAAGTAAGGTAAGATTCAAACTTATGGATTGCTTCAGATTTATTCTAAATTCCAGGAAAACAGCCATCTACACAGATGTGATACATATATGTAAGGATTTAACTAACAAACTAAAATTGCTCTGTATCTACTGTTTTCCTTTCAGCATAATTCCAGTGTTAGAATGGCAAACCTGTGCAATGCAGAAAAGCCTAATGGGCCCAAAATGCTGCCCCTTCCTATCCCAGCATTAGTCCTGGTGTGCAGGTAATTATTGAGAGTTAATAGATTGATAGAACAACCTGGTAGGGCTGAAGGCCCTTTTCTATTTTCTTTTTTAATCACCTTATTCTGGTTACTGCATGACACCATCAACATATTTCCGAGACATCCCTACTTATTTTCCCTCATGTTATACCGTATTTGTTTGTTGAATGCAGGTTGTTTACCCTCTTTTCCCCTATTTTGTTATTGTTTTCCCCCATAAAAAAAATAATGAATACAATGATAGATTTACTTTCATGTATGCTTATACCAGCAACATTTAAACGTACTTTTATTTTTGAATTCCTAATGAAGTTAAGTGGTCTGCCATCTTTAAGGAGCAAAAACAACCAGTAAGTGGGCGATATAGGGGGCCCATATATAGCTGTCCCCTATCCTCTGTACAGTATAAATAATAAAACTCCATAGTCTGCATTTTATAACTCATTTATATAATAAAGGCTGGGGAATGGAGCATACAGTATGTCACAAACTTATTTTTTAGTTCATGGCTGGAGGAAAAGGTGATCCCTTGCCTGAAACAGGTCAAGTGACCAGGCTTCCTCCCACTTTAAGCTAAAAAATATTTTTGCTGACAGTTCATTTACTGTTTTTTTGTAATATAAGCAATTAAAGTCAAACTTACCATGCATTTTTTTCTAAAGAAAGTTCATGTGTTAAAAATGTAAATGATTTGAATTTATATAATATTTTGTTTCATCTATATGTTGAGACAAACATCTGTCCTAATTGCATTTATTAAAATAATGTACCTGTTCCGACTTACATACAAATACAACTTAAGAACAAACCTACAGTCTCACAGTACCTACAGTATCCCATATCTAACACGAGGACTACCTGTACTTTGTTCATTCACTAGACATCATCTGTATTATGGCCAGCATCATTTAATCCATTTTCTTAAAGTTGTACTTTAAGAAAGTTGACCTGCCTAAGCCAGTGACTGGTTAGATAAACCAGAAACAGCACGGTGATGGGTTATCTTCCTGTCACTAGGCTTTTCCCCTTTATCATCTTCATGTAGAAGATAACAGGTACTCTTTAACACTGAAAAATTAGGCACGTAAAAAATTTAAAAATTGACATAATCTTGGCATCATCACCAAGAATGTAAATTATAATCCAATACTAGCCTTTAATAGGCACTAAAAGGGCTACTCCCTTATTCCCAGGAGAGGTAAAAAGTGGATGGGCTACATACAAAACGCTCACCTGAACCTCATACCACCAAGCTTCAGACCACACATCTCCTCTGTCAGGAAGAAACACAAAACATAAAGTCTTATTGGTGATGCAGTTGATGTTTCTGTTGGAGAAGGTAGATATACAATAATGCAGTTATAGATCTATTAATGATAACAAAGTTGCATTTGTTTTTGTGTTTTATATCTGGGTTCAGCTTTTGGGTTCAGCCCACCAAATGGGCATCATTCCTATATGAGCTTGTTGATTATACTATTTTAAATGTATTGATATGAAGTTGGTTTGCTTCGCAGCTACAACAGCTTCTAATGTTTTGGGAAGGTTTTTTTGATTTTAAAGTGGGTCTGTGAAAATGTGTTCCCAATTTGTCACTGACAAAAAGCGGGTGAGTTCATGCCTTAATGCTGGTTGAAGATATCTGAATTTTAGGCTATTGCAGGCCACTCAAATCCCCCCATATTTAACTAATTAGACCATATCCATTGATTTCCAGTGAATAGTATTTTGCATTAAATAGGTAGTAGTAATAAGTAGTAGAAGATCATTAAGGTTAGGTCGACATTAAAGGCCTTTAATGTTGGCAAATCTCTGTGTTTCAATGATACTGCAGAGGAATGCTGGGTAACTCTCAGGATCACAAATTGTGCTTCGGTTGAGGCTCTGGCCCCTTCATCCTTCTCAGCTTTGACACAAGTTATTATTATTAATATTATTGCACAGTATTTAAATAGCACCATTATATTTACGGAGGAGGCTCACAATCTAATGTCCCTACCATAATCGTTTCTCTTTTAATACAGTCTAAAGCCGCATACACATGTGCAAATATAGTCAGTCGTTTGGATGATGAATGACAAGCACTGTACACTCGCCAGATTCTCGTCCAAAATCTGCCCTGAGCTGATTATCAGGCGAGAACCATTGGACATGTGTATGTAGCTTTAGGTCAGAGGTGAAGCCAAATAACCTAATTGAATGTTTTTGTTATGCGGGAGGAAACTGGATCTCCTGAAAGAAACCCACGCAATTACTGGGAGAGCCTGCAAACTCCATGCACATAGTGTCCTGACCGAGATTCAAACCTGGGACCTAGCACTTCAAAGGCCAGAGTGCTAACAACCGAGCCACCATGCTACCAATATATGTTTGTATGTTCTCCTTATGTTAGCATAGTTTGCTTCCCACCCGGCAAGAACATGTTAGTATGTTTATTGGTATTTTCCATATAACTTGCCTAAAAGTGGAAGGGATAATGTTTGTCTGAACGTTCTTTTAGGGAATTTGAAATGTAAAGAGTTCTGCTCTCCCAGTTATGTGAATGCCTGTGAAGGAGATCAGGAGAGGATGTAAGAACCAACATTGGTACAAAAAAAGTTTCTACAATACCTCTACTGTTCTTGTGTGAATGGGCCTAATAATTCTCCACAAATCATCTTAGTTTGCTCAAATCATAAGACAGTCTATAAGAAAGATTTCCTGTTGCTACAGGGAACAGTTCTATTTTCTCTTTCCTCTAACTTCATATATGAGAGTTACTGGTCAGTCCACTAACAACTATTAAATCAGCTATGGATTAAGGCTGCGTACACATGCTCAGTTATTAAATTAAAAAATGTTTCAAGCACCAATTAAGTGACAGATGAATGAATGAGCACTGTACACACCGTGCCATTCTTTTCTATGGGGAGGAAGAAGAACGAGTCGGATGTACCTGCTGTGTTCTTTTGTCTTTTCTTGTATTGTGTCCGTTCATCGTAGGTCGGTTTTGGATCTGTCAGGACAGAACCATGAACGACGTTGGACAACCTCTGTACACATGTCAGATTCTCACCAGAAACAAGTTTGACTATTCGTATCGGGTGAGAATAATTGGATGGGTGTATGTAGCCTCAACTTTAGTGGGCTGTTACATCTCTTCACATCAGGGATCTTAATCTTATTCCTCGCTTCTATCATATGTTGTCTTACTCTTTCTACTGCAACTGAGTAGCAATGAAAGTCTCACTACTACTAGTAGTTCATACTATATGATCATTAGCATGATGCCAAGGAATTCAGAATATACGAGTGAAAAAAGAGAGTGTATTTTCCCACATTCTTATTTGTGCTCCACACATTACTATATTCTGCTGCTGTATTTAGATGAAAGAATACTAGCAAATATTTTAAAAAGTGTAAAATAATTGAAAATTATAATAAGATAATACAGCAATTGAATAGCTGTATCCTGATTAGGATCAGCCTGTTGGAATAGACACAGCACACAAGATGACTGACAAACTATCTGCTATGTTTTGACAAGGAAGGCAAAAGGTTCATACAGATCACTACAATGTTCTACTGCAACATCAGAGATATTATTTCTCAGTAACAGAATAACAATATTATGACAGTTCCAGCAATACATCATCTCATGGGAGAAATCTATTAAATAGTAAATGTTGTAATTGACCGAGGTCATTATTGATATTATGAAGGATGAGGTTAGAGTTATGGCAGGTGAAAATAAAGTAATATTCCTAAATGAACTCTAGAGAAACAATGGAATACAAAGTTTAGTTATGGTATAGAAATTTCATTCCATTAAAAAAGGTCAGGGACCTCCGTTTTTTAAGTATAATCTGCCCCAAGAGCCTGATTGGGCAATAAGGGAAAAGCAGCATACTGATGAGGTTGTCACTATGATTTGTCCTCTTGTTAGTGCTTTGATTGACAATGCTATGCAAACTTATAAGGCACTTGCTGACTCAGTGATAATCCTGCATCTCCCAAATCAGGAGATTGTAGGTTTCATTTTTTTATTAACCTAAGAGATCTATTTATAAAACTGTTCATCTTCCAGGTCCATGTGTTTTCAATAGCAGTAACGGATTCTCTACCAGAATGTTGCTGAATGGTAGATAATTTGATCAATCAGCACTAATTTCCCCTAAAAATTTTTTTTTTTATTGGCGTGTTAATTAAAAATGCAGAATGTGGATGTTAGGTGTCCCTCAATTACCAAAATTACTGTGCATTTTCTATTTATTAAAGTTTAGGGTTAAATAGGCACATTGTCACAAAACATGCAAATAGAGCCATTGTCAGTGATTATGATACATAGGCAGTGTGATGGCAGCAAAACCTAGTGATGACACAGGTGGGCATGTCCCTTTTATGGTGGACCAACTAAGCCAATATGCAAATAACTGTCCACTTAATTTAATCATTCAGTGTCTACTCAACATAGCCATCTAATGGGTCTAAAGTATTAAAGCCCTCCACGTCTGAAGATAGACTATCATGGGAAAACCTGAATGATCTAGCAAACCTGGAATGAATTTCTTCAAAATCATTTGCTATTAGCACAGTTTTCGAACCAAGGACTATTCCAGGTTTGCTGGATCACCCAGGTTCTCCCATGATATTTTATCTCCAGACTTGGAGAGCTTTAATGAATCAGGTTTAATGTGTCAGCAAATACCTGACATATAACTGGTCAGCACATTAACATCTGTCCAGTCAAACAGGCGAACTTGACAGCATGTCCAGCAGGATCTGTCAAGGAAACATATCTCTCCAACAGCTTTATTTAAACCATCAGCTTTATCCAAAAGCTTCAATCATCTTACTAGTTTCTGCCTGACAGCTTGAATCAATTTATCAGTTCATCATATCTATCAGTTGCAGTCTGCATCTGTTTTTACTTTCATAAGTGGATTAATGTAGAGATATGTATCTCTGTGTTACAGCGGTTCTTCAGCACATAAATCTGTGTGATTACACTACTGCATTACAGTCTATTCCTCAAGCTTATAAAACTCTTAAAAAATTATAAATGTTTTGGTTCTGTGCTACACCAGCAAAACACATGTCCGCAAGGCTTGTAGAAGAATTATCCTTAACATCACATAACCCATAAAGTAATATAAAAGTATAGTTAAAGATCATCTGTAACCTCCTCTATGTAAAGCATTTCAGTCTTCTAAGTCCCACACTCAGAGAAACAGAACAGCTACATCATAAACCAGGAGAACCTCTACTCTGATGTCATGTACTAGTATTGTTTCTTGTCTCGTTATATGGTAAAGCCCAACTAAACAAGACAAGTTTATATTGCATTCAGTTTCATGATTAAAACTGTTTATAGAAGAAAAGCGATGGACAGAATATTTGTTTCATGGGCCATATGCGCTTGCACACTGAATTACAGCTATTTCCCATCATCTCTGAATTCAGCCTGTAGTAGGGTCAATCATGTGTGACCAAAGTAGAAATACCTTTATTTGCTAAACTACATTGCTCAACATCCACATAGTAGCAGGACTTGCAGTCAAATGAAGTAGGTGGGGAGAAATTGTAGGATCTTAATCTTTTAGCAGAAAACTGTGCTTGTGGTTATGTACGTAGCTACAGCCAAGCTGGCTTTATTGCTCCAGGAGAAGTAAATATTAAAGACAAAGGGGTTCTGGAGATGCCAAAAAAAGTTTCTTCTCATACAAACTTCAGACACAATACAGTATAACGGTCTATAGCACTAATGTAAATGACTGCATTTGAGTTCAGAATTTGATTACTTTGCATGACTTTAGGTATTTTATACAGAAAATTTCAGGGTTAGTTTTCACAAAAGGCAACCTCTGTGATATGTGACATTTTTACAAGATAGGTTTGGGTTACTAGGATTCGTAAAATAATATTGCTTTGGTCCACCAAAGACCACCTTTGTTTTATTTGGAATGCAACAGGTTGTTGATTTGATCTTTCATATATCTAAACCATTTTCATGAGCTTAATATCTTTCTTTTTTTGAATTAGCATGTATAGCAAAAACATGACAGCAGCTATGAATACCATGGTGGAGGGACTCTACCTAATAAAAAGATGCCAGGAAAGCTATGTGCTCTAGTCCAGTGGTGGCCAACCTTTTTTGGCCCCGCAGACCACTAAAATTACTGTCTCTGCACCGTGCACGCACGGGGAACCCGGTATCACTCAAAGGGGAGAAACCTTCCCCATAGTGACATCATGATGGTAGAACCTATCCACTCTCCCATCGCAGATCTGAGCGGGTTGTGTCCACTTCCCTAAGCCTGGGATTCGTAGGGAGGACGTGGTCCGCGGCTCTGGCTGGTGAGCCCCGCCAGAGGGGTCCTTCTCCTGACCCTGCTTTGGGGGCGCACCAGCCAAAGCCATGGACCACCAGTGACCCAGGGACCACCTGTTGGCGACCGCTGCTCTAGTGGGCTCTTTTTTTTACTTCCTCTGGTAATTGTGATTGTATTGGCAGAAGCTGTACCAACAAACACAACTATAGGCTAAAGTATGGCTACACTGCAAACATAATAAGAAAAAAAAATAAACAAAACTAATAAAATCACAGTGCCCAGGGATCAGCTTAGAGAATATTCTTTCCCACTGAACAAAAAATTAATTTTAATAACAATAGATTTTTTATAACAAAGAATGAAAATGACACTCACCCTTTTGTTACAAAAAAAATCTTTCCATCTATGATAGCAACAGTATAATTTTCCTAGGGATGCAACCACCGCCTCTGAACAAAGAAAACGTACCATCAGCAATTGTACAGTTATCTTTTCTTTTAGTAAACTGTCAAAATAAATACAACTCGACAGAAAAAGTTTACCACCCTTCCTTGGGTGTTTCTAAGTTTTGAATTTACCTTTTGTACCGCACTCACAGTTGTTCCCAGTCAGCACTTTGAGCATTCCCTCCAGCCCATGTTATCTGAATACATACTTCCTGAGGTACCGGCCTCCCCTGACCCCAAGCTCTTTTGTATTCTTTCCTGTCACATTCTTTACCAGGGTGACTTGTAATTCTGTGGAAAGCTTAAGGATGTACTCTAGGCAAATACTTGAAAAACCTTCTAGCTCAGCTATACATTCACAGTGTAATAAATTTATGTTTCAGTTCAGAGAGAGAAAATACCTAAACCTAATAAATGTTTTATTGAATTCATAGGCTAAAGCAGGGGTTGCAAATGCGTGGTTCGCAGGAAAATTTTGGTGGTCTGCTGCTCTGGCCAATGCGTCCCTGAGCGGGGTCAGAAGAAAGAACCCTGCTGGGTGGGCGCACCGGCCAGAGCCACGGACCACATCCCCCGTGCAAATCCCTGGCTCAGGGAAGTGAGCAGGTTGTGTCTACATGATGTCACTATGGGGGAGGTTTCTCCCCCTTTGAGTCACACCCGGCTCCCCGCGCATGCGCGGTCTGGAGTCTGAAATTTTAGTGGTCCGCAGGACTGAAAAGGTTGGCGACCACTGAGCTAAAAGTTAAGCTTGAGTCTTTAAATGATGGGTAGGAGGGTAAGACACCTAAATGGATTCAGAGTGGTGTATTGGTCAACTGCAGTCCGAATTATAATCTTTGTTTTGTTAATTGGTTTAGCAGTCCAAATTAGACTAGGAGATGCTCTGATACAAAAACTGCAAACCTACAGACTCCAAAATAGCCAGTTTAAGGCCCTGGACCAGCACCAGTACTCACCAGATGCCAGTCCCTCAATCTAATATTGCATTCTTCACCTATAGCAAGCCTCTGCTCAGCCTCAGGGGACTAGTTGAGGGGAATATGTGCTGGGAATGCAGGTAGTCCCTGGGTTACATACGAGATAGGGACTGTATGTTTGTTCTTAAGTTGAATTTATATGTAAGTCAGAACATGTACATTATTTTAATAAATGCTATTAGGACAGATGTTTGTCTCAACATATTATTAGGCAGTGTGGTGTCAATTACTGTATAAAATCCTCACTGTTAATCACAAACAAGGCAATAAAAAAAAAAAAATCTTTCTGGAGCCTAGACATTCATCAAATTCCGGAGCAAGCTGTGCTTTAATATGCAAAAAGAATCAGCTCCAGAGTTTGTCTTGTTCAATAAATAGTTTCAAGATGCTACAGATCAGCTCAGCACTTAAAATCACCCACAACCTCAGCTGTGTTTAGCAAAAGATTTCTTCTTCAAGTCATGAGCACCACCCCCTCCCCCCCATAAAGCCTCTGTCCTGCACACAGGAGACAGCAGGGAAGCCCTGTTGGTATCTAGGAGTTGTTCGTATGTCAGAGACTACCTGTGCTTAGAAGATATGTCTCAGGCTGCACAGCTAAAGGGGAGCAGGAGATGCTGCTTTTTCCTTGTTCTCCTTGCTGCTGCAAGCGACACTGCTGGAGAGAATAAACAGGGCGTGACACTGCAGTAGTGCACAGCACAGGATTACCAGATAGATCAGTGTCTCCTAACAGCTAGGTTCGGACTAGTGATTTTTAACTGTTGCATTTCTGTCTCCCGGTTGCCTGCTATCACCTACCGTCTGCAGCTAGGCAACCAGGAATGGTTTGAAGGTGTTTGTAGGCATTTTCAGGCATAAGTGGCGACTTTAAAATCTGTTTCTTTTGTGCACAAGGAATTCTAGACAATTAGCAAGCATTAAAAAACATCTGAAAACATCTGCAAAGAATGCAGTTGCATAACCAATTGCTAACGGGTTAATTTGAAGTTTACAGAGGTGGTTGGGTGGAAAAACCTAAGAATCTAAAAAAACTGCTTACAAACAGTACCACCTGAAAACACTTATAATGTAATGAAAAAAAAGATTAAAAAAGGTTAAAAAGGTTTTAAGCATTTGTAAAACTTGCTAGACTGAACCTAGCCAAAGTCTTCCATCTCCATATTGATTGTTGGTATATTGTGGTGAATCACACAAACAGGCAGTGCTTTTCTTTACAAGAATGTTTTAGTATTTTAAATAGATATAATAAACAGGAAAGTACAAGGGACAATGGGTATACAATCCTACAATATGCATACAACAATCATGCACCTGCAAGTGGTGAGCAATTCATGAGGTGGGTACTGATCCGGCTTGCATTGTTTATTGGTCTTTAGAAATGTTATAGCTTGTTGCACTTCCTACCTCTATGTATTACTTTGTAATTATTTAGCAGACATAACAGTTCCTTTATTTACCTTTTTCTTTTCTTATGTTGCATTCTGATGCTAAATTTGTTTACATTTTTTGGTTTCCTATTAATCTACACTCAGTACCCCATAATGACAACAGAATTGTTATGAATAGAAGACTGAAAACAGAATTTTAGACAATTTTGGAAAATTTTTCAAAAGAAAAAACTAAAGTTTAGCATTTAAGCAAGTATTAGGACTTTTTGTCACAACAATTGAAATTTAGCTCAGGTGCCTTTCATTTCTATTAAGCACTGCTGAGATATTTTAGCAATTTGATTGGAGTTCACCGGCGTTAACTTACATTGATTGGACATGATTTGGAAAGCCATACACTTCTGTATAGAAGACCACATAGCCAGCAATGCATATCAAAGCAAAAAACAAGCCATGAGGTCAAAGGAACTCCTTGTAGAGCTCAAAGCCAGGATTGTTGCAATGCAAACTTTTCAATAGTGTGAACATTATACATTGTCTATAGCAAATAAAAGTTTTTTTTTATTTGATAAGAAGACAACGCCTGGGGTCCATCAAATAGCTTTCCAGGCACAGTGGCATATTTTTGTGGGGCAAAAAAACCCAAGGATCCACCGGAGGGCCAGGTGGCAGTCATTTGACCCGCCATATGGCACTGGGTCCAGCTCCTGGTCCAGTTTTCTAGTGGTCCAGTCCAACTTTGTTTGTAGATTATATTTTTGTAATAGATAAAAAAAAAATAGGCCCTTATCCCAACTGTTAAATAGACTGAACGTAAGAAAATTCTCTGCACCAAAGAACATAAATGTGAATGCTTTTATCCTGTAGAATGTCTTTTATTACTTAGCTATAACTTTTAAAAGTCCTCTGCAATGCACTCAAATTTTTTCTACATTAACCTTTAGGATGGCTTTTCTTGCACTAGAGGTTAAATGGGGACAAGTCTCCACATTCAAAACCTCTAGTTCTCCCTAATTGGCTGAGGAAAGGAAAATCCTGATGATGCTCAACCCCATTTAACCTCTAGTGCCGAGGATGGCACACTGGCAGGAGGATTACCCTCTAGTGCCCAGGGATCGCAATGGATTCCCAGGGCTGCATTTATTCATGCAGCCCTGGGAATTCTCCTGTGTGCAATCCTAGGGCCACTAGAGGTTAATGAACCTGCATGAATAATTGCAGCCCTGGGAATCCTCCTGTAATGACTTCCTGGAAATTCCGATGGGTCCACTAAATTGGTTCGCCAAAATTTTGCAGACCCATCGGAAGTTCAAATAAATTTTCATCCATGGAAATAAATCAAACTGAAAATAAACTGAACTGGCAGCTGGAATTAGGTGCAATGACTTCCCTGTTTGTGTTGTTTGCTTTTGCTTAAAGACTGCTTCAACTTGAGCAAAATATTGATATTTGCTCCATCTTGATATCATAATATTTTATTTCGCTTTCTGTAGCTCCCATCTCCTCATCAACTTGCTAATGTAATTTTTGATACAAAAGAAGCTCACGATAAGCCACCATTATGTGGGGTACTCCATCAGTCATATATTACTAATAGATATGCTTATGACTAATTCTACACTGACTTTTTTAATACTGAATTTTAAACACTTATAAATGTCCATACAGCTTTTGTATGAGTTTTTAGGGTTTTTGAAGATTTTTTAAACAAATATATATGACAGAGCAGAGGTAGAACAAGCAAAAATGTCCCTAAAACACCCCAAATGCCCCGTGCATGTCAATAGGGGTGTTTGGAGCATTTATAGGCTTTTTTTGTAAACAAAGAATGAAGGAGAGCACAGATGTACAATACACTGGAAACCCTTGTTTCCACCATTTTTACTGTATACAGGGTGTAAACAAACATATTTATATGTAAAACCTCTTTTTTCTCTCCAAATGTTTCATCAAAGGAGGCTTCTTCTGGAGGAAGTGGGGTATTCTCTACAAAAACAGTAAGTCATTAATCACTAAGATACTAACAATATAATTATAAGCATTAGTATATAAGTATCAAACTTACAATCAAACAATGTACACAGTAGAATAGGTTGCCTTCCTGAAAAATAAACAATAAGTTCTTACTGCCAAGCAGAATGCATAAGAGAGCGAATCCAGACACAGCAAATCAGGTACTCAAGCAGAAAAAGTGTAGGGAATCAAATATTGAGCTTAAAAGCTAAATAAATAAAACAACTAATGACATCCTCTAAATTAACCAGAGGGTAAAAAAAGACAAAATGGTGTCAAACTCAGATCTGTTCCATAATTCATCATCTGGCTGGAATAATTTAATAATATATGTACCTGCAGAAAGATTGCTCACAATATCACATATAGAACCTTGATTACCACTGCCTCCATTGGATGCCATTGGATTGGATGATTGAAGACACCTAATATGAGCTATGAAGCAATTTTTTAGGTACCTTTTTGATGGCCCCATTAATATTATTATTAGCCAGTATTTATAAAGCACCAGCATAATGCCATTGTACAAAAATGTCCACTGTCATATCACTAACTGTCCCTCAAAGGGGCTCACCTTTGACTTCATCACTGAATCTTTGGCTCTGAGTACAAAGAAGGCAGATCATAGCAGTTGGCAGGATGATGTACAAAGCTTTCTAAAAACAATACAACATCCTTCTGTGTGTAATCTTCTCAAGTGCCATAATGTAACCAGTTGGCTGGCTCTTAGGAGTTATGCTCAAAATGCCTTAATGGATTAACGCTCGTCATATGCAAATGCAACCTATCTAGGAACATCCACTCCAGACTGTCACACAGTCAAAATTCAAAGTCTGGAAAAAAATGTATGGTAAATGGGATAAAGTGGCAACTAAATACTAATTTTATTAAACAAAATTGTCCAAATTAAAGTATTTATGGTTGGCCACAGAAATAGATGTTAAAAAACCTGAAACCTTGTACAGATGCTCAATAACATAAGTGATCATTTGTCTGACAGTTTTTTGAATTAGTGCTGTACAGACAGGCTGCTCAAGAAGCATGTGTAGTACCTTTTTGATATAGTGAGGCCCCTTTAAGATTTATAAAGTTAATTTCAGGCATTCTGGATTGTTCTAGAATTAGTAGTCCTCATGAAGTGATAGTTGGCTACCTTCTTTTGCAGAGGATAAACCCAGCTTTACCAAGGTGACAGCCATTTACTGCCCTGGTGCAATAGTTTTTAGTATTATGGCCATGTTTGGTGCTTTTTTAGGTGGGGGTTCTAAAAAGTTGAATATGTAAAGCCAACTCAAGAGGCCTTTTGCAATACTCCAAAAGGTAAGGAAGTCAGGGCAGGACAGCCCTGTCACCCCTGGGACCTGGCCAGGCCATGGGGCCTGAAGGCTGGACCACTAAAGGGATGAGCTAGATTTCCAGGAGCTAAGAATTTAGCTTCACCAATGAGAAGCTAAAGGATGGGACCCCTAAGAGGGATACTTAGAACAGGATCACATTGGTGCTGAATTTGGGACTGTCATTTACAGGGAGACCCACTCTAGAGGAGAAGTGTTTTTCTCACACCCATTATGGATTTTAGAATTTATCAAGTAAGTATGCAAAAGGTTCGTTGTTAGTGTGAGCTGTATTGGAATGCTTTTGGATATGATCTGCTGCTACATTGATACTTTGCTATGCTAACCCTTTCTGTGTATGCACTGAGCAACAATATGTATGTTACAATAAGCCCCTAAAAATGGGTTTGCATGAGCCTTGGTGGAAGGATCCAGGTATAGATTAGCCTTGGTGATGAGGGTGAGAGCTACACAACAAAGAGGGAATTGAGAAAATGAGCGGGAGATGCCCTGTTGCCTCCTCCCCATTGGTAAAGCAATAGCAGCCTTCATTGGTGTCATGGAACACCTAAACTGGTGCTTGACTTTCACCAGACAAGATCACAAACATGATCACAAGTCACAAAAAATCCAGCATTTTCATAGACCTCAGGTTACTCCATATTTGTCATTTGGCTCCTTTAATACAGTGTAGCTGTAAGTTACTGTCATCTCTCCTGCAGGTTTATTCATATTATAAAGCTTATTTATCACAATTAACTTTAACAAAGACTGTCATGTTCATTTTGCACACTCCTACTCGACAGCTGCACAGTCATTTTCTGTTGAATTCTTCTTCTCATTCTTAACAATAACATGTTCTAATAAAGTAGGAAAAACGTCAATTCAATTATATTACTGGTTAACAAAATGTGTTAACAAAATGTCCATTCATTATATAATTTCTCTTTTGTTATTACACCTTCTGGGCAGAAAACTTATTTCTTGATATTTTTCACCATATAAAACATAAACAAACCATAGATATCGGCATGTTTTGCTCAGATAGGCTCTGCCAATAAGGGTGAGTACAAAGGACTAAACCAAGACTGACATATACAGGCAAGTGAAATGTTGATATACTAGGAGAGGCTTGGTATAATGGACTGGAGCATAACAGAACTGAAAGTGAACAGACAGCATACTGGAAAAGTTCCAAGGGCTAAGGGCTAAACTTTACAAACAATTTTAATATACTGTCTGCATTAAACTAGTGCTACAGAGAGATTTCAAATAACTCATCTGTGCTACTAAAATGGATTGCTAGGAGTAGCAATTGATCACTAAACAGACAGAACAAATAGTTCCCAATAGAGAAAGGTAAACAGCATACAGAAATGATCAACCTTGCATGATCATGCAGTGTTCTAATCTCTAGATGATAATAAATATATACGGTAGTAGCTCACTCCACAGTAAGTCATTTACTCCATTTTATTTATTTCCTGCCTTTAGTCACAATAAAACAGAATTCCAGACAAATATAGGATAAAAAATCAGGCCGTTGAAAAATAAAATACATAGCAGCATTTGCTGCATCAGTAACCTTAATTGCATGGCTCTCCTTACCTCTTTTTCAACATTTCAAATGTTTCTCCCTGGAAAGAGAAGTTAAACCCCCCTTAAAGCTTACATACACCCTAGGTATGGCTCAAGTATAATTTTTAAGTGGATTTCAGGTGGCTAGCTGAAACTTTGTGTTTAGTATACTAATCAAGCTTAATTATATGCATTTCTTTAAATCAATAAGGCTATTACTGTCATTGGGGGATCACTGTACACACATTAGATTTTCAGATGAGATGAGCAGGTCTGCTTATCTAGAGTGACAATCAACTCTCATGTACGTAGGCTAAAGCTGCGTGTACACATGCCTAAATATTGCTATTGAAAACCATCTTTCATGATCATTTCCAGCGACAAAGGACTGAAAAGTGAATAAATGAGCACCGTACAGACAGCTCCATTCTGTTCTATAGAAAGGGAGGGGGAGAACGAGCGAGCAGTGGCAATTTACTGCAGAATAATATCTTTAATTAAGTGAATTCATTTATCAGAGCTATTGTCAACCAGAATTCAGTGGAACCCCAAGGTTTTATAGAGGTTGCTAAGGGTTCCTTGAACTGTGGCTCACTGAGCTTTAATTTGGGGATGCCTACATTGTTCTGAGGGCAACACTATTGGACCTAGTTGGATGACTCTAATGATGTTTTTAGGTGTTTACAAATGTATAATTGGGTTTAGTACCAGTTCCCCACGACCTGAATAATATTTCATGTTTTCTTTGTGGGTAAAAAGGTTAAGAAAGGTTGATCTATAATTTTTTCCCATTGACCTCCAAAAAATTCATCAAGTAGTTCATCAAGCGTAATAGTGTAGTAAAATGTTATCCAATTATATAGTGTCTATAAGCAATAGGTAAATATTAGTAGTAGGTAATCAGACATGTGCAAACATTGCATGAGCACAAGGGGATAACAATGCACCTATTTGTGAAATAGAACTGCGTAGTGGTAAGGGCGCAGATTACATCCACATTTATTATTGTGGAGCTGCTGCTGCATATTTCAATACTGAGAAGCACCATGCTTTTTAGGGGGAGGAGAGGAGGAAGTAGGAATTTGAGGAAAATTTGAGGAAATTAAAAGAAACAACTGGGGCTAAAGTGAGGGGAAGAAAAGCTATATGGGGGTCAGATTTTAAAAAATATATATTGTGTTCTGCTTTAAAATTCAGATTTATATATAGGTCTATTCTCTATAAAAAAAATCATCTGTTTATAGTTTCTGGGCTATATTATGTTCATAACTTATGTTACAAGTCTGTCACAAAGAATCAGAACATTCAGATTGTCAAGGACATTTATTATCAAATTAATCAAAGGGTTTCTGAATAATCAGTTGTCAACAAAGAAGAGAAATCTCAGAGTGAATATAAACTCCTTTCTAACACACACACGTCTCTTCATTATTCTAATGCCTTCATGAAGCAAATTTGATTCACTCCTATCAATGGAACACATCAAACACCCCTCAGTCAGATTCTTCAATGTCTGTTTTGATCCCTTTAGGCCTTTCTAAGATATAATGAACCCCATTTATATATACATTATATGAAAAAGCAAAATGCCCCTTATGTGGGATGTGTCACTGTAAAACCACATCTATATAGAAGGTACAATAAATTAATAGATTCACAGAAAGCTATTTATGAAACATTTTCAGCATGTTTAAATACGGCTATGTATGGCTGAAATAGGCTGATGTGTATGTAAAATGACGTGTGTCTGCAGGGGTTTTATATGCTATTCAATGAAACATGAAAAAATGATCTCATCTACGCAGTTGACTGCTCCTTTTAACCTTAGACATCGGGTGTGTCTATGACACAAGGGGAACCAAGCCCAGCTCTGATTAATCCTACAACATGGCTTAATCTCCTGGATTTGGACAGTTCTAGTGTTTATTACCAGATGCCAAAGCCACATAGTATTCTAAATGAATGTTTGCAAACTGCTTTATAGGAAAACTTTAGTCAAGTCATTAAATAAAAGTTGTGCAGTGATATGTATGTAACTTGTGTCTCCTTAACATACACGCATGTACCTGTTGAATCTTGTTGCAACCCTATCCTTTGAGTTGGTGACAATTATATCCCTACTTGTGAATTTTGTACAGTATTGTCATTCTCATGTTGCCTGTGCCAGCAAGGACTTTGGCTATGTTCAGACTAGCAATGAGGTTACAATGCAATTAGTGAACTGCTGCCATGGGGAGATGCTAAAAGTGGCTTCTATCTAAGCAGCACCATTGGGAGTGATTTGAGGAGGCAGCGAATGGCCCAGTACTAGTCATTACTGCCTGCTGTCAAATCTGATTCTCAGTCACTGCGGTGTAAGTGACCGAGCAGTTGACAAGGTGGCCACCAATGGAAGCCAGACAGGATCACACGATCCAAAGGCAGATCCGAACTTGCCCTTAAAGTGCAACATGCCATGTAGCTATGTGTAAAAACATATGGATTAGAGTTTAGAGATATTATAAGTAACCTTTCAACAATAATCAACAGACTTTAAAGGCGGGAGCAAAATAAACAGGTGACGGTGCTACGTACAAAGCTGCAGCAGAGGTAAGTTATATCTTTAATTTAAAAAAATCTTTTTGTCTTATTAAAATTTATTTTATTATAATTGTATCTACTATGCTAAATGCAAATAGCCTCATACTTTACCATAGCAAAATAATTTTTACAACACAATACTTTCAAAAAAGCTCAGGTAAAGAAAATGTATGTTTTACATTGATAGCTTAAGTGATTACAAAGTTCTCTCAAAGGGCCTGATTTATTAAGACTCTCCATTAATGAGGATGATGGACTATCATGAGTGAACCTGCAAATGATCCAGCAAACTTGGAATGGATCTGATCTAGAACTGGAAACATTTACCAACTAATGGGCAGCATGGTGGCTCAGTGGTTAGCACTCAGTGGTTAGGCCTTTGCAGCGCTAGTTCCCAGGTTCGGAGTTTGCAGGTTCTCCCCCTGTTTGCGTGGGTTTCGTCCTATAAACCTTGGGAACCTTTGGCTTCCCAAACCTTAGACTATGTTAGTGACATATGACTATGGTAGGGACATTGGATTGTGAGCCCCTTTGAGTTATAGTTAGTGATATGACTGAACTTTCTAAAGCGCTGTGTAATATGTTGGCGCTATATAAATACTGTGCTATAATAATAGCAAATGATTTTAAAGAAATACATTCCAGGTTTGCTGGATCAGCAAAGTTCACCAATGATAACCAGGCCCAAAGTAAGAAGGCTCATAGTAGAAATGTAAACCTTGCCCTGGTCCATAGGAGCTATACAGGTTCGACAACTAATATAGTCAATCAAATGTTCCTTTATTCTGGGTACAGCCTCCCAGCTCAAATACTTACCTATTCTCTCAATCCAACAATCTTTACTGTGTGCCCCTGCCAAGCACTACAAAACTTTTTGTATAAAATGTCCGTGCTATATTTTCCTCTTATTGCAAATGTGCACTGTGACTCCATTTATTCCCATGTGTAATTAACTCATGATGGCCTTCAGCAGGCGGCAGAAACAACTTACCCAGTTATAAGAATGTTTTCAGTGGAAAGGCAGTGAGGCACTATGCTGGATTGCATTGCTAGACCAAGGAGATAGGTAAGTAATTGAGTAAGTAATTGGGACGGGAGGAATTCATTTAAGGACAATTTTGGACTTTAAGGTGATCACATTTATACATATATTTTTTTTTGTGTATACACATATTGCATCAATTTAAACTTGGCGAAATAATCTACAATAGTGTGTCCCAGCTGGGTTTAGGCAACTGCAAGAACTGGTCATTGTTCCAGAATATTTGTATATATACACATATATAAACATGCACACAAAATATCGTCATCTATCTTAGTATCAGCCTATGAACCAAAAGGCTTACAATTTAATGCATGCAAAAATCATTGTAAAAAGCAACACAAACTATGCCAATAGTATATGAAGGATAGGAATCTAATATTTGCTTTTTTCAGCACTTAAACTTGTTTTATTTATTGCCATTCTTGCTGAATTTCGGTGGCAAACATTCCAGTGCCCTCATCAAATTTATCTATTCACACATTCACATACAATAAATGTACCTTTGTATTCTTTCACCGAAAGAAACCATGGTTATGTCAAGTTTACCTGTTCTATAAGAACAAATTCCATGGTGTTTATTATTATGGAAAAAGGGGTCACAGATTCTCATTGACTTTTTTACATTGTAATCTCAGCATATAAAGAAGCAATTTCAGGCAACAAGTGAAATTCATCGGCGAACGGCTAATGTTGTCCAGCTAACATCAAAAAATCAGAAAGTCCATGCAATTTACCTTAAGGCTTAATATGCAGGAGTAATATCTAAACAAATTACTAAATCAACACATCACTTTGCTTTCTCTGTTCTCTCCCCATCTCTCTTCCTCCTGTCAACATCTTCACTCCAATTCATGTGCAGCACCATGGAAAAGCTGCAATCACTCCATTAACTGGTATTTTTATGTGTGCCAGGAGTTCAGTAATGCGTAAACCCAGTCACAAAAACGTATTTAAATGTTGACATGTAATTTTTGAAGTTAGCGAGGTCCAATAATTTAAAAGTTTTATTCAGTTTTTACTCAAAAAATATTTTTTTTTTCACACTGGCTTCCGTTATAAAATCTGTGTATCAACCCTTAGTAACGACTCATACATTTTTAGTTCATAAAAGTTTTCAAAATATGTCTGGTGTCAACACACATTTAATTAATTCAAATATTATATTGTTTCCAGCTACAAAGGAGTGAAAGATTAAAGATTGAGCAATGTACACACAGAACCCTTCTGTTTTATGGAGACGGGAGGGTGGAGAATGAGGTGTTATGGGGTGGCATTGATTTGTATTTGTCTCCCTATTATTCCCCTCTATTGTTACCCTTGGAGAATGGTGTTTTGATGGCTGTTTCATTATTGCCGTCTTATTTGTTGGAAAATTGTTTGGTTATTAAACAAAGTGATAGCAAAAATTATCATTTAGCCAAGCTCGCATCTACCAAGCCTTAAATGTAAATAGGGGATTTTTTTTTTAAGGTTTTATCCTCTGGGCGACCTGCTTGTTGGACATGAAAGGTATTCCCAAACACAGCCCCTACTGAGTCATCTTTTACTAAAGAGTTCCTCGGAAAAACCTGCCTTGGGGCAAACAGAGGTAGGCTTCTTGAGCACACCTATGTAAGTAGTCATAAATAGGATACACGTAAGCAATCACAAACCTTTTTATCAATGAAACTCACCCCATACCTTCTCCTGTCAAGCAAATTACAAAATAAGCACTAGGACCTGCCATTGTGTTTGAAAATGGCCAAATGTCTCCATGTTCATAGTTCTCATTGAAATATTGGCCACATTTTTAGCAGCATAATGGCATGTTCTGAATATCATTTTATCTGGTTTTACCATTCAAAACTGCTTAGAAAAATGGTAAACATTCATACTGAATGGGGATCTTCTTTATAAATAGACATAATGGGTCTGATTTATTAAAAGCTCTCAAAGGCTGGAGAGGATACACTTTCATCGATGAAGCTGGGTGATCCAGCAAACCTGGAATGGATTTCTTAAAAGTCATTTGCTATGTGTTATGCAAATGTTTTTAGTCCTGAACCAGATCCATTCCAGGTTTGCTGTGTTAATCAGCTTCACTGATGAAAGTGTACCCTATCCAGTTCTGGAGAGCTTTAATAAATCAGGCCTTTTATGCGCTATCCAGGGGCAATCCACCACTTCTATAGACATGAATTGGTGGTGCTTGAAACTCTTGCCCAAACATTTACTAATGCCTAAAAAATGCCTAGCAGTGACAGCCTAATACCAGTCCTGGGCAGTAAATGTTGCAGTAAAACACCATTAGTCTGAACATCTTCTAAGTGTCCGTTAGCATTAGAGCTATGGATTTCAGTCCTACTTTGAATGCCAGCTGAATGAAGTTGGCATGTCCTGGCACAACCTGTCTTGAAAAGGTCCATTTTTCATTTTTACGTAGCTTTTATCGGATGATCTGAGAAGACCTGCTGGTGATGAAGAGCTTTTCTTAAACATACCTTGTCTTTCACATACAGAAATCAAGATGTATGGAAACAGTCTGACTCAAAATCACCAGTCAGAAACAAACTGATGGGTGTACAGGAATAATATCTATGTATTGCATGTATTGAAAATGATGATGTGAGGTGGTAATGCGGGCGGGCCAGATGTAGTTCATTTTCAGAATTCTTTGGGGGGGGCCAAAAAAAAAGGCCCTCGGGCCAGAGTTTGACACCCCTGCTTTAAAGTAATCAGTGACAGAGGCAGTCGCATAGTCCAGGCTTCATTGAGCACAGATCCATTGGTCCTGGGATGTACTGTGCTGGATTACAGAGAACTTAAACCAAGATTCATGGTTGTATAATTAAACTAAGGTTTTAAAAATAGGCATAGTAAGGTGGGCACTGCCAGAGGAGATATGTACCAATGCAAAATATTTTATAGCTTTTTTATTTTTTTAAATATTGTTAAGGCTCTTTATTTAGCTTTGTAGGCAAAATTACATTACACAGATCCTATAAATGGCCGGTGCACCCCCCAGTGGGGTCAGGAGAAGGACACCGCTGGGGGGGCTGCACCAGTCAGAGCTGCGGACCCTGTCCCCATATGGATCGCAGGCTCAGGGGGGTGGGCGGGTTGTGTCTCTGGAGTGGGCGGGTTCTTCCATAATGACGTCATTCTGGGGAAAGTTTCTTCCTCTTTGAATGGCACACAGCTCCCTGCGCATGCGTGGTCCGGAGTCCTTAAATTTAGTGGTCCGCGAGTTACAAAAGGTTGGCGATATACGGTACTGTATATACGGTTGGCGGTACTGCTATAAATACCATGGTTGAGGTATGTTTTAAAGTTAAGTCGTATTTTTTTCAATAAATATTTTAAACAGATCCTTATCCAGCATGCAGTCCCAACCTTTCTGTATCATACCATGCCAAATGACTTTCATCAAAACTGGCTACCCCAAAGTTGAGGGACAAGGCCTCTTCATCTTCATCACCCCAAGGATGTGGACATTAGTACCCCTTCTGAAAAAAATGTAGATAACAGCAGTACTCACGCACCGTAGAAAAGTCCTTTATGGAGAAAATTTACCCATCACCAAATAAATGACAGGTCCCCTGAGTTGCAGGAATATCACAGTAAATCCTGAATTCAATTTATTATTTAAATCAAATATTATTCAGCCTTGCAATGGCAGCCATGAAAACTCCACCAGATGATGTAACTGGTACAAATTGTACAGAAATACATCACCCCTCCCTACACACATGTTCGTTTTTTTGTTAGGTATCTGTGTGTATTTTTGCTATATATATATATATATATATATATATATATATATATATAGTTATATTTTTTTTTTCTTTTAGGCTTTATTTCCCTCATATTTACCTGATGACCATGCCAGTAGTACATACTAAAATTTCAGCCTGGAAAAAGAAGTGAGTTTGTACTTTAGAATGCCCTCTGCGCCAGAGGTCGGCACCCGGTGGTCCACAAGTAAATCTTGGTAGTCCCCCTGAGCCTGCAATCCGTACTGGGGATATGGTCCGTGGCTCTGGCTGGTGCGCCCCCCAGCAGAGTCAGGAGAAGGACCCTGCTGGGGAGGGAGCGCACTGTCCAGAGCCACAGACCATGTCCCCAGTACAGATTGCAGGGTCAGGGCGATGGGCAGGCTGTATCTCTGGACTCAGACCTGCGATGGGAGAGCAGGCGGGTTCTGGCATCATGACCGCATGCGCCATACGGAGCCTGGTAAATTTAGTGGTTCGTGGGTCCCAAAAGGTTGGTTCTGCACAAGGTCCCACTGCTAGTCGTCCAGTTAAAATAATGACTGTTACATGGTACAATCATCCAGTTTAAATATTGTTTCATAAGATAAAAAATGTAAATGATGAATGGTAGTTTATAATAGAAACTTGTAGTAAAAATGTGTTTTTAAGTTAATAACTATACAGCAACTATCATTTTTAACCTATTATACACAAATATGTATATATTGTTGCATATTTGTATCAAATAATTGACATTTACTTTCATGGAAAGAAGGTATCATTATGGTGCAATATCAAAAAGTTGTTATTTGCTGCCACCTGCTGTTAAGAGTTAAGATGTGTTCTGTATTTATAAAATCTACAAAAGTATATATAAACTTCCTTGTTTTAATTATGTATTATAAAGTTTATTTTGGCAAATGCTACAGCACAAAGAATAAATCATTCGAGTGTACAGCTTAAAAAAAACATTCAGATTTAAGTTTTCTTATGCTTACACACTCAAAACAATAAAGAAATGATTATTATTAGATATTCCCTGTAATGTCTATAAATTTAGTGCACTTTAGATTTTCATCCTTGATTAGATACTTGTACACAGTTCTGCATGTCTAGAGATATACCAGAGGAATATGTTTTTTACAGTAGAAGTGATATCCCAAGCCACATAATCAATTTGCTTATTTTTCATCCTTCAAGCAAATCTTGATAGAGATGCCAGGCTACCAACTGCTTTCACAGATTACCTTGGCATCATTCCTTTTTTCATTTTCATCCCCTATTTCTATATATTTCTAATCCTGACACAGGATTCTTCACCCTAGTGCCCATAGACAGATGTAATATATTAGGTTGGTAGTTGTGCTGCCTCCAGCAGTTATATTGGCAATATAATTTCATATTCATACATACCGGTGCCGTTTATTTATTGTTATGCTGCTACTTTGTGGTCTTTATTGCACACAATTTGTATTGTATTCTCCTTTTGTGGAACAGTTTCTCCTTCCTTATTGTAAGTTTTTGTAAAGTTCATCTTTTCTGCAAAACACATACAGACGTAAAGATAGAAGTATTCCTTCTGACCTTCAGATACTTCAATTATCAACATCTACTGCATCACATAATTTGCCTGAATTGTTCTGCATTTATTAAAGATATTTGTAGATGAAAAGTTTTGGCACGTTCAGATATCTGATGAACATTGTCGGTAGTGGTTGTCACCATTCCATTCAGGCCAAGCATAGAGGTCTAACAATTGGAGTTAAATTTGTTGCAAACTTTATTTTACTGACTGTTCAGAATCTCCAGTAAACAAAATCCATTTCAATAGTACAACATTAAGGATCAGATTCTATTTCATTAGGCCACACATGATAACTAGGGATAAGCGAGAATGCCTCTGCGAAAATTTCCTCGAACTTCCGATGGTTCCGCGGAAATTCGGTGAACCGATTTCACAAAGCCATCGGAAGATCGAGGAAATTTTAACAGGTGGATTCACAGGGGATTCACAGGATTCCCTGGGAATCCTCCTGTTTGCAATCCCTGGGGCACTAGAGGTTAAATAACCTCCATTGCCCTGGGATCGCAGTGGATTCTCAAAGCTGCAATCATTCTTGCAGCTCTGGGAATCCTGTTTGCGATCCCCGGCACTGAAAGGTAAACGGGGAAAAGTATCCCCATTCAAAACGGCTTTCCTTAGCCAATCAGAGAGCACTAGAGGGTTTGAAAGGGGAAACTTGTAACCCATTTAACCTTTATTGCCGGGGATCGCACACTGAGCTGATCAATGAATGCAGCCAGCGCTTCATTCATTGATCAGCACATTTGTTTTTTATTTGAGCTCGATCGGCGAATTTACACTGGCCATTCTCGCTTACAAATTCGCCGCAGGATTAAGTTTTAAAAACTCACTCGCTCATCCCTAATGATAACATGCTTAACTTTCCAAAACATATATTCAATTTTAAAAAGTGTTCTCTCTTGGTTCCCAGGATCATAGAACACTCTAATTCTCCAGCCAGAGTGCTCATGAATGTCCAGGGGAAGATTACAGGAAAAAAACATGCTTCCCCAGGACAGGAGATGAACAGAATATTGTCGACAAAACTTCTTTTTGTTTACCTTTGGAAGGAACAGCTCTGTCTAGCAAAAATGACAATCACTGACCAACTATTGGGAAGAAGTTCTCCACTTCTTAAATCTGACAACTTTCTAATGTTTTGACCACTGATGGACAATACTGGGGGCAGGGGGACATTTAGGCGGGTGGTCTTGAGTGATTCTCCTCCATCATTCAGACTGGGTGTCTGAGTGGAACCTGCCATCACTGCCAGCTGCTGGGCATTGCATAGCTATCTGCTCCATGATGAGATCTGTGAACACAGCAACTGGCCATGTTTTACATTATCATCTTTCACTAAGGCTCTGCAAGGTTATGATAACAAATGCCGAGCTGCAAAGGAAGTCAGTACTGATGCCAAGCTGCAAAAACTGTGAAATGTGTTGTGTGTTTATTTGTTAAAGCAAGGGAAGCAAGAGTGAATTGTACTAAAAAATGTTGTGAGAACACATTGTTGTTCCCCAGGTCTATGTATGTTAAGATAAGAACCACCATGGTCAGTGCTCTACTATAGCTGCAAATTGAGAGTATAGCTTAAGGTTGCTATTACATATTCCAGGTGAATATTGTGCCCCTCCATTTACATACTGTAAAAACACTTCTGAAACCTTGACTGGACCCACTTCTGACTGGTCTTGTTTCCTCACCCATATGGCCATGACATCATAATACTGCTGAACTCTTCTTGAATTTAAATCCAGTGCTGGAAATCCAATGGGAAGTGTCTATGTCATCCGTGCAAGGACATGGACACTCAACACAGGGCCCTTCCATTATGCAGCCCATTTGAAAGAAGCCAGTGCAACATGTGGCCACAGTACTAAGTTCATTTAGGGGATTTAGTTAAAGAGGATGGGAGTCAAAGGGTAGTGAGGAGGATGGGTTCCTGGACGTAAGCACCTGCTATCAACTACAAAATTAAATCAGGAGAGTATCCATTGAATAAAAAGAACTCCACTTACATAGCATGTACTGGCCATGGGAATGTACACATCTAAGGGTAAGTAAGTTAAAGCAATCCAATCTGAAAGATTGGCTACTATCTATCTGCCTAACACAGAGTGGTAACACTATATTTTATGCTCCAGGTGTAAAACACACCATAAAGGGTCACAATACAGTATAAGCTGCATGTGGTAGCAATGATGTGTTTCATTTGAAGTGAAAGATCCTAGAACTTTTCCAAGTCTTGGGATAGGATGATTGCTGCCAGATGCAGGATATTGTTTTATAAGGCAGGAGAGAATGTTCGTACATTACTAGAAATAAGTCAAAGAATGTAAGATTAAAATGAGCCAATTGCAACTTTTTGATCTGATATGAGAAAAGCCATTTGATATGCAATAAATATGGCATTTACACGGAAGCTTTCAGAAAAGGATATGCACAATCCATCTTTTTATTATTATTATTATTATTATTATTATTAAACAGGATTTATATAGCGCCAACATATTACGCAGCGCTGTACATTAAATAGGGATTGCAAATGACAGACTAATACAGACAGTGATACAGGAGGAGAGGACCCTGCCCCGAAGAGCTTACAATCTAGTAGGTGGGGGAATTTCACACACAAAGGATGTGAGATATGTAGTGTAGATATCTTTAGCTTGTTAAAAGGGAATTTTACCCTTGTTGTTTTCATTCTTTTCATAGTAATGTAGTAATTTGATCATCCTTATTAGATATTCATATAAAAAAGCAGCTTTATGTATATCTTTCCAGCAATGTATGCTAAAGGGGTCAGTCCACGTATACTGCAGATCAATGTTTCTTTACCAGAGTTGAGCAATGAGCAATTTATGCCTCTTAGGTCAGTTTAACTGACACCAATGATCTTTTTGGCTATCCGTAAGGGTGATATTCTTTCCACTGGCCAGCAATGTAAGAGGCATTCTTCCTACTGACCACTATGCTAGAGTACAGTGAGTTGTGGATATAGTAATTATAGAAGGAGTTACCTAAGACCTAAAAGTTATTTTAAGGGGTTCTATAAAAAGGCTGCTATAGATGATACTTTAGTTACCAGTTGGGTCTGGAAGGTTATCCTTTTCATAATTCCATTCTCTGTCTACCTAGATTTTTTATGGTGTTCTTGTACATCAGGGGTGTCAAACTCAAATACACAGAGGGCCAAAATTAAAAACTTAGTCATGGGCCAAACTTACAATTTATTGAAACAATTGAGGACATTTTTCCTTCTCATTAGATATAAAACATGGAAACAAAGAGGTTTTGCTTCACATTCAATCTGGAACAGGCTTATAATAGAAAAAGGCATAACATTTTTTTTTAATTTTATTTAGGAAAAAATCTTAATAAGAATAATAAAGATAAAATCAATAATATTAACAATATTCTTCTATGCAAATCCAACCATTCAAGTCCAAGCCTTGGAGTAGCAAGGACAAGTACAGCTGAGGGGGAGAGCTGGAAATGCCAGACGCTGCCAATGTGGAGCTAAATTTTATGAGTGTCTTCAATGAAATAGCGCCACTACTAAAATTCCCGGCATTATTTGCGTCCATAAAACAGTCCAATGCGGGGCCACGCGGAGGCACAGAGGCCTCTGCTCTATAGACGTGAGTGATGCCAGGAATTGTTGTAGCCGCGCTATTTCAATGCAGTGGGGGCCAGCTGCAGTTCATATTTAGGATTCCTTTGGGGGCCAAAAAAAAAGGACATTGGGGGCCAGATTTGGCCCCCGGGCCAGAGTTTGACACCCCCTGGTATAGCTATTCAACATATCAATGATCAGCAGTAGTGAGTTAATGGGTGACTTTAAAGAAGCAGTACTTGCAGTTTCACAGGTGATCAATGTCCCTTGCACTGTAGCCCAGACCAGTGCTAAAAGCAAGGATAATATTCTGGAATCCAGGCAATCTAATATTAGGGAGGTATTCTTAATTTGCTTCCCCAAAAGCTGTGTGCTATCTGGCTCTCTGGCTTTCCGGCTGTGACCTCTCTGATTATCTTTGGAAGGAGAAACCCTGGAATTTATACCTAGTGGAGCATTTACAGGCATCCAAGGGCAAAACTAAGTAAAGGGACCAGCACCCACCCTGTCAGCAGACACTTTGTTAAAGTTACCATTTGCATGTTTTATCCTTTTTAAGGTTGTTTGAACATGTCTCTATCAAGAGAAGCTTTCTGTAAACATCTTTGTGGTTTTACAAATACAGTAGTGATTGTGTCTCTGCAGACATGTTTAAGATTGTGTCAGTCCTATAATGAGTGTGTCTTTGCAGATGTTTGTGGTTGTGTGGTCACAATACTGATTGTGTCACTGCAGATGTGGCTGTGATTGAGTCATGAAAAAAGAAATCCATACACCATCCTTTGTTCTGCTGCTGCACCAGTCACTGCTTTATAGGAGAGCATCTACAATAAAGTTGCCATTAGCCAAAACGTATATGCCATCTCTTTTACAGTTTACCAGAGATCAGCTAGAAGTAGACCCTATGGTCTAATTAGGCTAAAATTTAGGTTTTATTGCCGTCTGACTTAACTGTTATGCATAGTATGAGATAAACACTGCACAGCATATTAAACACATTATCCTCATAGTGAAGCATGGTGGTGGTGGAAGCACGTTGTGTGGCTTTATCTCTTTACAATAGGCCCTAGAAGGTTTTGCCAAAAGAATGAGTAAATGAAAGCCTGATGTCTGCTATAAACCTAAGAAGAATATATTGTATGCCTTCAATGCCATACAGATTCTCAGAATGAAGCCAAAAGTTGCATTCACTTAAAATCAGCATGTTCATATCTTGAAAGGCCATTTCCAGATCTCAGTCCAGTTTGTGGCTTGACATGAAATATGGTGTTCACTTACAATTCTAATGTAACCTGACAGCTTTGGAGTTTTCCAGAGAAGAATGGGAAAATTTGCAATTTCCAGATGTACAGATGTGATATCCACAGCAACTCCAGGCTCCAGCAAAAGGTGCTACAAATAAATATTGAATTAAGTACTGAAAGAAGTTGTGTGCTTATGCAGTCAGTTTTTGTTTTAACTGTAATAGTAATTTATTGAATATAGTAATTTATTTTCAGATGTTTTTCATTAAATCACTTTGCAGAGATTTATTTTTGCTTGAACATCAGAGAGTATATTGCTGTAGATCAGATGAATAAATAAATACATTTAATTCACTGTGATTCAAAGACAGACATTAGAGAGGGGAATGCACTGCAGGGGCAATATATTTCCTATACAACATTGAATGTTGTCATTATACAATATTGTAAATTTAACAGATTTTAAGGTGCCGCCAGGAGTGGCAAACCACACTACAAGGAACCAGATTTGCACATGGTCATGGTGCAAATCTTTAAACATTAACCCCACAGACAAAAGCATCTTGTGGGAACTGTGGTGCCATCTACCGAAGCCCTATTCATTCGAATAGAAGAGGTTGGGATTGCGGGTGAGGCTTCAGGTCTGGAATGAACCTTAAAACCAAGAACAACTCACCAACTGCAAAACTGTGTGAATCATTCATTACCTATCACTGTACACCAGATGGCGCTGTTGATTCATATTTAGAAATCATAGAACTCAAGTATTACCTAAGTCAGGGGTGCCCACACTTTTTTGGCTTGCAAGCTACTTTTAAAATGACCAAGTCAAAGTTATCTACCAACAATAAAAACTTGGACTTAATAACTCCTGTGCGTGGTAGAGTTTATTTTGAAAGGCAGGGCTTCGCAATCTGCTTGCATTGCCTTTGCAATCCATCGGTAGATCACAATCCACCTGTTGGCACCCCTGACCTACGTTAATATTTAGGAAAACTTTTTGCTTTGGCATGTTTATTTCCCATGTATCCTATAGGCTACTGCACAGTGTTATAGTATGTTTTAGCTAAAATTTAGACCCTTGGATTGTTG
>NC_092861.1:132685395-132686813 GCF_032062135.1 Pyxicephalus adspersus
GTTACTTCTTCGAGAAGAACAATTCTATGTGCGTTGGACTGTGCCTAACCATTGAAAACCAGAGAGGAGATTGGAGGTCAGTAGCAAAGAAATATGAGCAGGGTCTGCATGACAGGTGTGCTCGGGCTGCCCAAGATAGTGGGGGAGGATTAAGGTTTGAATTACAGAAAGAGGAAGGGATAGAGAGAGGGTCGGGTTGGAAGTAGAGGGGGTGGAGAGAAGAAGCGTTAAACGGAGTGAGAAACGGATGTTAGGGAAATTTCCCACCCAACTGCCCTGTTATAAGTAGTGGGGTAGGCGGTTGAGGTATGGTGGAAGGTAGGAGTCCTGGGTTAATTGTGACAGGAGGGCACCCAAGTTGGTGGGGTCCCCCTTTAAGTGGTGAACGGTGTAGGCCCCTGAGGCAGTTCTGTGCTGATAGGGGCCAGAGCAGCATGATGATATTGGTCAAGATTGGAGATGTAATGTTGATGCGGACTTTACCTTCCGGACCTGCAAGCTAGTTGTTTGGATTAAATGCTTGGTTCTGTTAGGGACTGTGTCATTATGTTAATAAAATGGTTAATTTATAGGTTATATGGATGTTTTTTTATTTGTTAATTTAGTTAAGGTGTATGTTTATATATATATATATATATATATATATATACAGAGTTTTATGGAAATTGTTAAGTTGGTTATTTTATTGTTAAATAAACGGCTGCTTGCCAGGCATTTTAAGTTAAGTTTAAGTGTGTTATTGGGAGGAGTGTAGGGAAGGGGGGCTGGCAAGTGGGGTGGGGGTGGTTTATGTGTGGGGGGAAAGTTTTGGGCAAAGGTCTGAGCTACCCTAGTCATGACTGTGTGCTACACAAGTGGGACCACACAGACCACATCAATGTCAAAATTCTGCACATCACTGTCCAAACTGCTTCTACTGACTGTAACATTAAGATGAACCTGTACCCAGATTTCCTACACCAAAATATATACATATTCAGAACAAGCAGTAAAGGACCCTTTAATAAATCAATTTCTTTCTGTTTCTATAGGCACGGTAGAAAAATTTATTTTTTCAAAAATTTACAAAAGTTATTAAAATCTACAAGAGCAGATCTTAGTAGGCTGCCAGCTTCCTATATTATAAACAGCCAGAAGATGTTTATGTCAGCTAGTCTAAAACCAGAATTTAGAGCTGTGTTTCTTAAACTTTTCAATATGTGGGTACCCTTGAAATAACTTTCAGGTCTTGAGGATCCCATGCTATAATGACAATATGCTTACAGTACATAGTGTAGTTAGTAGTTAGTGGGAAGAATGTATCTTATATTGCTGGCCGGTGAGAAGAATGTCAACCATACAGATAACCAAAACTATAATTGTTGTCACTTTAACTGATCTGAGAGGCACAAACTGCTCATTGCTTGAAGAGGAACTAA